>NC_140008.1:8036548-8200903 GCF_964263955.1 Coregonus lavaretus
TACCTATTTAGTTTTATTTTACATTTACATTTACGTCATTTAGCAGACGCTCTTATCCAGAGCGACTTACAAATTGGTGCATTCACCTTATAGCCAGTGGGATAACCACTTTACAATATTATATATATTTTTTTTTTCTTTGGGGTGGGGTAAGGGGGGGTAGAAGGATTACTTTATCCTATCCCAGGTATTCCTTAAAGAGGTGGGGTTTCAAGTGTCTCCGGAAGGTGGTGAGTGACTCCGCTGTCCTGGCGTCGTGAGGGAGCTTGTTCCACCATTGGGGTGCCAGAGCAGCGAACAGTTTTGACTGATCAGAGCCTGAAGGTACGGAGGTGCCGTTCCCCTCACAGCTCCGTAGGAAAACAAAAATGGTCTTGTAGCAGATGCGAGCTTCAACTGGAAGCCAGTGGAGTAATAATAATAATAATAATATGCCATTTAGCAGACGCTTTTATCCAAAGCGACTTACAGTCATGTGTGCATACATTTTTACGTGTGCGGAGGAGCGGGGTGACGTGAGAGAACTTGGGAAGGTTGAACACCAGATGGGCTGCGGCATTCTGGATGAGTTGTAGGGGTTTAATGGCACAGGCAGGGAGCCCAGCCAACAGCGAGTTGCAGTAATCCAGACGGGAGATGACAAGTGCCTGGATTAGGACCTGTGCCGCTTCCTGTGTAAGGCAGGGTCGTACTCTCCGAATGTTGTAGAGCATGAACCTACAGGATCGGGTCACCGCCTTGATGTTAGCGGAGAACGACAGGGTGTTGTCCAGGGTCACGCCAAGGCTCTTCGCACTCTGGGAGGAGGACACAACAGAGTTGTCAACCGTGATGGCAAGATCATGGAACGGGCAGTTCTTCCCCGGGAGGAAGAGCAGCTCCGTCTTGCCAAGGTTCAGCTTGAGGTGGTGATCCGTCATCCATACTGATATGTCTGCCAGACATGCAGAGATGCAATTCGCCACCCGGTTATCAGAAGGGGAAAGGAGAAGATAAGTTGTGTGTCGTCTGCGTAGCAATGATAGGAGAGGCCATGTGAGGCTATGACAAAGCCAAGTGACTTGGTGTATAGCGAGAATAGGAGAGGGCCTAGAACTGAGCCCTGGGGGACACCAGTGGTGAGAGCACGTGGTGCGGAGACAGATTCTCGCCATGCCACTTGGTAGGAGCGACCGGTCAGGTAGGACGCAATCCAAGAGTGAGCCGCGCCGGAGATGCCCAACTCGGAGAGGGTGGAGAGGAGGATCTGATGGTTCACAGTATCAAAGGCAGCAGACAGGTCTAGAAGGACAAGAGCAGAGGAGAGAGAGTTAGCTTTAGCAGTGCGGAGAGCCTCCGTGACACAGAGAAGAGCAGTTTCAGTTGAATGACCAGTCTTGAAACCTGACTGGTTTGGATCAAGAAGGTCATTCTGAGAGAGATAGCAAGACAGTTGGCTAAAGACGGCACGCTCAAGAGTTTTGGAGAGAAAAGAAAGAAGGGATACTGGTCTGTAGTTGTTGACATCGGAGGGATCGAGTGTAGGTTTTTTGAGAAGGGGTGCAACTCTCGCTCTCTTGAAGACGGAAGGGACATAGCCAGCGGTCAAGGATGAGTTGATGAACGAGGTGAGGTAAGGGAGAAGGTCACCGGAGATGGTCTGGAGAAGAGAGGAGGTGATAGGGCAGGTTGTTGGGCGGCCGGCCGTCACAAGTCGGAAGACTTCATCTGGAGAGAGAGGGGAGAAAGAAGTCAAAGCATAGGGTAGGGCAGTGTGAGCAGGACCAGCAGTGTCATTTGACTTAACAAACGAGGATCGGATGTCGTCAACCTTCTTTTCAAAATGGTTGACGAAGTCATCCACAGAGAGGGGGGAGGGGGAGGATGATTCAGCAGGGAGGAGAAGGTGGCAAAGAGCTTCCTAGGGTTAGAGGCAGATGCTTGGAATTTAGAGTGGTAGAAAGTGGCTTTAGCAGCAGAAACAGAGGAAGAAAATGTAGAGAGGAGGGAGTGAAAAGATGCCAGGTCCGCAGGCTGCCATTTCCGCTCGGCTGCCCGGAGCCCTGTTCTGTGAGCTCGCAATGAGTCATCAAGCCACGGAGCAGGAGAGGAGGACCGAGCCGGACGGGAGGATAGGGGACATAGAGAGTCAAAGGATGCAGAAAGGGAGGAGAGGAGGATTGAGGAGGCAGAATCAGGAGATTGGAGGGAGAAGGATTGAGCAGAGGGAAGAGATGATAAGATGGAAGAGGAGAGAGTAGCGGGAGAGAGAGAGCGAAGGTTGCGATGGCGCATTACCATCTGAGTAGGGGCAGAGTGAGTAGTGTTGGAGGTGAGTGAGAGAGAAAAGGATACAAAGTAGTGGTCGGAGACATGGAGGGGAGTTGCAGTGAGATTAGTAGAAGAACAGCATCTAGTAAAGATGAGGTCAAGCGTATTGCCTGCCTTGTGACTAGGGGGGGACGGTGAGAGGGTGAGGTCAAAAGAGGAGAGGAGTGGAAAGAAGGAGGCAGAGAGAAATTAGTCAAAGCTAGACGTAGGGAGGTTAAAGTCACCCAGAACTGTGAGGGGTGAGCCATCCTCTGGAAAGGAATTTATCAAGGCGTCAAGCTCATTGATGAACTCTCCAAGGGAACCTGGAGGGCGATAAATGACAAGGATGTTAAGCTTGAATGGGCTATTGACTGTGACAGCATGGAATTCAAATGAGGAGATAGACAGATGGGTCAGGGGAAAAAGAGAGAATGTCCACTTGGGAGAGATGAGGATTCCTGTGCCACCACCCCGCTGACCAGATGCTCCCGGGGTATGCGAGAACACATGGTCAGACGAGGAGAGAGCAGTAGGAGTAGCAGTGTTTTCAGTGGTAATCCATGTTTCCGTCAGCGCCAAGAAGTCGAGGGACTGGAGGGTAGCATAGGCTGAGATGAACTCTGCCTTGTTGGCAGCAGAACGGCAGTTCCAGAGGCTGCCTGAGACCTGGAACTCCACGTGGGAGTTGTTGTATCTGTTATTATTACTATACAACTATTAAGTTGTATCTGTGCTAACCAGACATTTACACAATAACAAAAAATGGCATCAAACACACATCTTATAACATACCCCGTCTTAAGCAACAAATGCACAATACCAGAAGCATTCCCCAACTCCCTCATGAAATGAAAATGAAGATATGTAGGCTATGCTGTATCAAGTGTGTGAATGCACACTTCTGAGGAGGAAGCTCAGGAGAAATACCTCCTAGTCTGGATAGATGAGCCAGGGCATTTTTTTGTAAATCTCAATCTGGCAACCGTCAATCTGCCAACCGTCAATCTGGCAACCTTCAATCTGGCAACCGGGGGCATATCTGATCCTGTTCATTTCAGCTGAGCTTTCATGCGACCCTCACAGCTTGTATGGAGAGAGAACAGCCATCTAAGAGTACGTTTGACATCAGGGTTCATGTCTCGTGATGTGTCCCAGCAATGGGAGCTGACTTTCTTTCCTAGTCTCTTTTCCTGGTCTCCTTTCTTTGTCTCCTCATCCAATTGGCAAGGATCCCCCAGAACCTATTTCTCAATAACATACGGTACGTACTCAGAATGTCTGTGAGGCAGACAGCCCTGTGGCTGATTTCTATATACACCTACTTTAATAGACTGTGCAATGACTGGATTATTGATCACATCCTGAACTAGAGGGCACTATCCCACAGCATTATCCAGCTGAGAATATGTGTTTGAATATGTATTCATGCTGACATATAGGCATTTGACTTGTATCTCCATTAAGCTGATGTATTGGCATGCACAGAGACAGAGAGAGGCCGAGAGAGAGAGGGAGGGCGAGAGAGAGAGGGCGAGAGGGGGGGGGGAGAGAGAGAGAGAGAGAGATAGATATATATACATCTCAAGCCATGCATGTTTGGATACTGGACGGGTGCAATCTCCATACAGGGCAGACTGGGAAACAGGCGCAACCAACCATGGATGGGGTGGGGGTGGGGTGTGGGGAACTTGACGACAACTTGCGGACAGTGGGTTTAGAACAACAATGGCAAAAACTGTACACAAAAAAGTATAAATATACCACCAAAAGGGCACTTGTGAGTGGGAGGGCAAAGGGCAGGTGCTCAGGCACAGGTAGACCCCTATCTGTGAATGAGGTTTCATTTCCAGTTTTTAGGACTACAAACTGGCGAGCTCTATGGCCACAACCATCTGTAACAATCTAAAGAGAGAAAGAATGCTTTGAGTACAAAACTGTGGATACATTAGAGACCATTAGAGACCATTTTCTCTGGCACGCTCAATTCTCTTAGCATATCTTTCAAGTCTAATGCGACAAAATAATTGTTGAGAATCTAAGGCTGGTGACAATCTTTTTTTGAAAGTCTTTTTTTTGAAAGTCTTTTTTTTTTTGAAAGTTAGGAATCTGGGCTAATATCCATACAGTTTCTCTCTAGGCAAAACACAGAACAAAGAATTGGTCTTGACCTGACCCTTAAAAAGAATGTGCACACACAAACATTTGATGCTAAAATTATTTTTATTATTTTATAATGCTTGAAGAATTTTATATAGAAATGGATATAGAAAACAAGGGAAAGAATGAGAATGAATTTCAGAAAATATTTGTAAAATTGCAGAGGTCACTTGTTAGCAAGGAAAACGTCAGGAACTGAAAAATACAAAAAGGTATCATTGTTAGAATCATGTCAATCAATACTGTGTGTCAAACAAACTTCAGTCATCAGCTTTAACATTCTCTGAGTTGTAACATTCTCCTCTCTTACCTATGCATTATGCCTTCGTTTTTCTGCACACAAGGGTTTTCAAGAATTTAGCAAAGCGATTTTTCCCAGCTGCAAATATAGAGACATCAGAGAGAGAGAGAGAGAGAGAGAGAGAGAGAGAGAGAGAGAGAGAGAGAGAGAGAGAGAGAGAGAGAGAGAGAGAGAGAGAGAGAGAGAGAGAAGAGAGAAAGAGAGAGAGAGAAAGAGAGAGAGAAGAGAGAGAGAGAGAGAGAGAGAGAGAGAGAGAGAGAGAGAGAGAGAGAGAGAGAGAGAGAGAGAGAGAGAGAGAGAGAGAGATGTTGATTCAACGTCATCACATAAAAACAAAATTGGGTGGAAAGAAGGGTGATTCAACCAGAAAACTCCACTGATATCAGACAGCTAAATGCGTCGTTAGATTCTTTTTTGCCCTTCCGCGTCACTTTCTACACAGAAGACATCCGCTAAACATAGAATCAAGCTGTTTATCTGTCTCTCTGTGACTGACGATAACTTCGGCAGGAAGTTGACTACAAATACAAAGTTGCCAATATCTTTGCAATTCAACAAGCGAAGGATAAAAATATGCTTCAACTGAAAACCGAGATGACTGCATTAGAAAAAAATCCAGTTGGCTGTATAGGCCTATATTTCAATCATATTGAAATCAATTTCATGTTCAGTCAATTTACTTCTATTGTAGGCTACACTGTCTGTAATTTTTACCTCAATAAAATTCATGATGTGTAACAACATGTGCGCACTGATGGGCCAAATGAATCTGTGATTTAGATCATTATTATAGGGTAAGCATTAGAATAAGCCGCCTCAATATTTGCAGCCATAAGGTGGTAATGGCTCTCTAGGAGCTGATCCGTCATCTGTATTGTGGAATAATTATAATGTTAAGGTAAGATTTAAATGGAGAAATCTGATCAGAGAGCAGCCCTGCCTTTCTTTCGATCAGTATCGAGACCTACTCCAATGACGCACTTAGTGAACGTTCTCTCTGCATGGTGTTTTGGGAAACGCATGTGACATCTTCGGCCATTATAAAAACGATGCATTGTTAAAACACTAGTAAGCTTAAGTTCCATCGCTATCAGGAAACCGGGCCCTGGTCTTTACCTTTGCACTTTGCTGGCTGGTCCTTCTGAGGGTTCAGAGTCTTTGACTCAGTTGCAGTAACCATGGAGACATCTGACAAGACAAAGGAAAATGGAGGATGTTAATACCATCAGAGAGAGAGAGAAAGAGAGAGAGAGAGAGAGAGTGTAGCTTCGACTATATACAGACTCAGTGAGCATAGCCTTGCTATTGAGAGAGGCCGCCGTAGGCACTGCCCACAAAATGAGGTGGAATCCCTCAGATTACACAGACCCACAAAGAATTTTGAACTATTTGCCCATCGTTACAACACTGTATATAGACGTAATATGACATTTGAAATGTCTTTATTCTTTTGGAACTTCTGAGTGTAATGTTTACTGTTAATATTTATTGTTTATTTCTCTTTTGTTTACTACCTACTTCACTTGCTTTGACAATGTTAACATACGTTTCCCATGCCAATAAAGCCCTTAAATTGAAATTGAATTGAGAGAGAGAGAGAGAGAGAGAGAGAGAGAGAGAGAGAGAGAGACCACATTTACACCCTCCACACTCTAATTGATAAACAAGTCAACCAAAACAAAGGCAAAATCTACTCGTGTTTTGTAGACTTCAAGAAAGCATTTGATTCAATTTTGCACTAAGGTATTTTATTACAAACGAATAGTAAGTGGTATTGGAGGGAAAACATATGATGTTATTAAATCAATGTACACTAAAAACAACTTAAAATCGGCAACAAGCCGAGACTTCTTCTCTCAGGGACGTGGAGTGAAACAGGGCTGCCCAATAAGTGCAACACTATTTAACCTCTATGAATTGGCAAAAACATTAGAAGAATCGGCAGCACCTGGTCTCACCCTACACAACACTGAAATCAAGTGTCTGCTGTACGCAGATGACCTGGTGCAACTGTCTCCCACTTAGGAGGGGTTACAGCAGCATCTAGATCATCTGCATAGGTTCTGTCAGACCTGGGCTCTGACCGTTAATCTAAAAAAACCAGAATATAATGATATTCCAAAAAAAGGTCAGGAAATCAGGATGACAAATATAAATTCTATTTGGACACAGTTCTATTAGAACACACCAAAAATTACACGTATCTAGGACTAAATATCAGCAACACAGGTAGCTTTCACATGGCTGTGAATGAGCTGAGAGACAAAGCAAGAAGAGCCATTAAAATGAATATTAAAATCGAAATTCCAATTAGAATCTGCCTCAATCAGTTATAGAACCAAGTGCTCTATATGGCAGCGAAGTATGGGGTCCGCTCTCTAATAATGAATTTCTCTCTGTCTCTCTCCCTCTGTCTCGCTCTTTCTCTCTCTGTCTCTCTCCTTCTCTCTCTGTCTATGTCTCTGTCTCTCTCTCTCTGTCTCTCTGTGTTTCTCTCTCTCTCTCTCTCTTTCTCTGTCTCTCTCTCTGTTTCTCTCTCTGTCTCTCTCTCTGTCTCTCTCTCTGTCTCTCTCTCTGTTTCTCTCTGTCTCTGTCTCTGTCTCTGTCTGTCTCTCTCTCTCTCTCTGTGTCTCTCTCTCTGTCTCTCTGTCTCTCTCTTTCTCTTTCTCTTTCTCTTTCTCTCTGTCTCTCTCTCTTTCTCTCTCTCGTCCTTTTTTGTCTCCCTCTCTCTATATCTCTCATCCTTTTTATCTTTGCACTGTGTCATCAAATACTTTGTGAAAAGTCTGTCCCTCTCTATCCCCCTTCATGTTTTACCTTTGCACTTTGCTGACTGTTGATCATGCGGGTCCTTGCTCTTTAGCCCCGATGCAGTGAAAATAGAGTAATCTAAGGACAGAAAATGAATATATATGAATGGAGATTTGATAGGACAATAACACACAGCAGTAAAAGTAGAGTTAAGTCCTATAGGCTGTTTCAATGCACCAGAGGAGTAGTCACACATAACTCAGTACCTTAGTGAGATACACTGCTGTTACTTAAATGTAATACAGTTTTATTAGCCTCCCCATGGGGATTAAGATGGCATCGTCTGAGTACAACGTGATGCTAAACCACCCTGAAGGATGCAAAGCAGAAACATCTGTGTACGCTATCCCTCATGCAGTGAAAAATACAAAAACAAAAAAAATGACGTCAGCTTTATGCGACATCTTTTTGAGTGCGGACCATCACACTTTATTGCTTATTTGAATTTAAGGGTTTTACGCACCAACCTAACTTTAGGGAGAGCATGATGGTGCTCTTTGCTTTTAAACCACAGAGAATGAAATGTTTTGTGTTTGAGTCCCTTGTCACTTTGCCTGGTCCTACCTTTACATTGTGGTTGTCTGGTCTGTTTGCCTGTCAATTCCGGATTCTTTACCCTGTCCAGGTGTTCCTGTAAGGCCTTCTCATTCCTCAGCCTGCGCTGCTCTTCTTTAGACAGCACCTCCTCCTCCTTTCTCTTTCCCTCTATCTCTTTGGCCTGGTCTTTATCTCTCCTATCCTTCTGACAAGGCCAAATTCTCTCCTCTTCTGCCATCCTCTCAAATTTTTCCATAAGGAGCTCTGCCTCTGTCTTTGGCGCTGTTACTTTGTCATTCCCATCTTTCTTTTGGACACTCTCACTTTTATTACTCACTTTGACCTGCAGAACCTGGGGGACCTTGGCCACGCCTTGACTGCTCGTGGAAAACACAGAGAAATCTGAGAGAGAGAGAGAGAGAGAGAGAGAGAGAGAGAGAGAGAGAGAGAGAGAGAGAGAGAGAGAGAAGCTTTGACTATGTACAGACTCAGTGAGCATAGCCTTGCTATTGAGAGAGGCCGCCGGCCCACAAAATGAGGTGGAATCCCTCAGATTACACAGACCCACAAAGAATTTTGAACTATTTGCCCATCGTTACAACACTGTATATAGACGTAATATGACATTTGAAATGTCTTTATTCTTTTGGAACTTCTGAGTGTAATGTTTACTGTTAATATTTATTGTTTATTTCTCTTTTGTTTACTACCTACTTCACTTGCTTTGACAATGTTAACATACGTTTCCCATGCCAATAAAGCCCTTAAATTGAAATTGAATTGAGAGAGAGAGAGAGAGAGACCACATTTACACCCTCCACACTCTAATTGACAAACAAGTCAACCAAAACAAAGGCAAAATCTACTCGTGTTTTGTAGACTTCAAGAAAGCATTTGATTCAATTTTGCACTAAGGTATTTTATTACAAACGAATAGTAAGTGGTATTGGAGGGAAAACATATGATGTTATTAAATCAATGTACACTAAAAACAACTTAAAATCGGCAACAAGCCGAGACTTCTTCTCTCAGGGACGTGGAGTGAAACAGGGCTGCCCAATAAGTGCAACACTATTTAACCTCTATGAATTGGCAAAAACATTAGAAGAATCGGCAGCACCTGGTCTCACCCTACACAACACTGAAATCAAGTGTCTGCTGTACGCAGATGACCTGGTGCAACTGTCTCCCACTTAGGAGGGGTTAGAGCAGCATCTAGATCATCTGCACAGGTTCTGTCAGACCTGGGCTCTGACCGTTAATCTAAAAAAAAACGAATATAATGATATTCCAAAAAAAGGTCAGGAAATCAGAATGACAAATATAAATTCTATTTGGACACAGTTCTATTAGAACACACCAAAAATTACACGTATCTAGGACTAAATATCAGCAACACAGGTAGCTTTCACATGGCTGTGAATGAGCTGAGAGACAAAGCAAGAAGAGCCATTAAAATGAATATTAAAATCGAAATTCCAATTAGAATCTGGCTCAATCAGTTATAGAACCAAGTGCTCTATATGGCAGCGAAGTATGGGGTCCGCTCTCTAATAATGAATTTCTCTCTGTCTCTCTCTCTCTGTCTCTGTCTCTGTCTCTCTCTCTCTCTATGTCTCTCTCTCTCTCTGTCTCTCTCTCTGTCTCTCTCTCTGTCTCTCTCTCTGTCTCTCTCTCTGTCTCTCTCTCTTGTCCTTTTTTGTCTCCCTCTCTCTAGATCTCTCGTCCTTTTTATCTTTGCACTGTGTCATCAAATACTTTGTGAAAAGTCTGTCCCTCTCTATCCCCCTTCATGTTTTACCTTTGCATTTTGCTGACTGTTGATCATGCGGGTCCTTGCTCTTTAGCCCTGATGCAGTGAAAATAGAGTAATCTAAGGACAGAAAATGAATATATATGAATGGAGATTTGATAGGACAATAACACACAGCAGTAAAAGTAGAGTTAAGTCCTATAGGCTGTTTCAATGCACCAGAGGAGTAGTCACACATAACTCAGTACCTTACTGAGATACACTGCTGTTACTTAAATGTAATACAGTTTTATTAGCCTCCCCATGGGGATTAAGATGGCATCGTCTGAGTATAACGTGATGCTAAACCACCCTGAAGGATGCAAAGCAGAAACATCTGTGTACGCTATCCCTCATGCAGTGAAAAAGACAAAAACAAAAAAAATGACGTCAGCTTTATGCGACATCTTTTTGAGTGCGGACCATCACACTTTATTGCTTATTTGAATTTAAGGGTTTTACGCACCAACCTAACTTTAGGGAGAGCATGATGGTGCTCTTTGCTTTTAAACCACAGAGAATGAAATGTTTTGTGTTTGAGTCCCTTGTCACTTTGCCTGGTCCTACCTTTACATTGTGGTTGTCTGGTCTGTTTGCCTGTCAATTCCGGATTCTTTACCCTGTCCAGGTGTTCCTGTAAGGCCTTCTCATTCCTCAGCCTGCGCTGCTCTTCTTTAGACAGCACCTCCTCCTCCTTTCTCTTTCCCTCTATCTCTTTGGCCTGGTCTTTATCTCTCCTATCCTTCTGACAAGGCCAAATTCTCTCCTCTTCTGCCATCCTCTCAAATTTGTCCATAAGGAGCTCTGCCTCTGTCTTTGGCGCTGTTACTTTGTCATTCCCATCTTTCTTTTGGACACTCTCACTTTTATTACTCACTTTGACCTGCAGAACCTGGGGGACCTTGGCCATGCCTTGACTGCTCGTGGAAAACACAGAGAAATCTGAGAGAGAGAGAGAGAGAGAGAGAGAGAGAGAGAGAGAGAGAGAGAGAGAGAGAGAGAGAGAGAGAGAGAGAGAGAGAGAGAGAGAGAGAGAGAGAGAGAGAGAGAGAGAGAGAGAGAGAGAGAGCAGAAACATCTGTGTACGCTATCCCTCATGCAGTGAAAAAGACAAAAACAAAAATAAAAAAAATGACGTCAGCTTTATGCGACATCTTTTTGAGTGCGGACCATCACACTTTACTGCTTATTTGAATTGAAGGGTTTTACGCACCAACCTAACTTTAGTGAGAGCGCGATGGTGCTCTTTGCTTTTAAACCACAGAGAATGAAATGTTTTGTGTTTGAGTCCCTTGTCACTTTGCCTGGTCCTACCTTTACATTGTGGTTGTCTGGTCTGTTTGCCTGTCCTTTCCGGATTCTTTACCCTGTCCAGGTGTTCCTGTAAGGCCTTCTCATTCCTCAGCCTGCGCTGCTCTTCTTTAGACAGCACCTCCTCCTCCTTTCTCTTTCCCTCTATCTCTTTGGCCTGGTCTTTATCTCTCCTATCCTTCTGACAAGGCCAAATTCTCTCCTCTTCTGCCATCCTCTCAAATTTGTCCATAAGGAGCTCTGCCTCTGTCTTTGGCGCTGTTACTTTGTCATTCCCATCTTTCTTTTGGACACTCTCACTTTTATTACTCACTTTGACCTGCAGAACCTGGGGGACCTTGGCCACGCCTTGACTGCTCGTGGAAAACACAGAGAAATCTGAGAGAGAGAGAGAGAGAGAGAGAGAGAGAGAGAGAGAGAGAGAGAGAGAAGCTTTGACTATATACAGACTCAGTGAGCATAGCCTTGCTATTGAGAGAGGCCGCCGGCCCACAAAATGAGGTGGAATCCCTCAGATTACATAGACCCACAAAGAATTTTGAACTATTTGCCCATCGTTACAACACTGTATATAGACGTAATATGACATTTGAAATGTCTTTATTCTTTTGGAACTTCTGAGTGTAATGTTTACTGTTAATATTTATTGTTTATTTCTCTTTTGTTTACTACCTACTTCACTTGCTTTGACAATGTTAACATCCGTTTCCCATGCCAATAAAGCCCTTAAATTGAAATTGAATTGAGAGAGAGAGAGAGAGAGAGAGAGACCACATTTACACCCTCCACACTCTAATTGACAAACAAGTCAACCAAAACAAAGGCAAAATCTACTCGTGTTTTGTAGACTTCAAGAAAGCATTTGATTCAATTTTGCACTAAGGTATTTTATTACAAACGAATAGTAAGTGGTATTGGAGGGAAAACATATGATGTTATTAAATCAATGTACACTAAAAACAACTTAAAATCGGCAACAAGCCGAGACTTCTTCTCTCAGGGACGTGGAGTGAAACAGGGCTGCCCAATAAGTGCAACACTATTTAACCTCTATGAATTGGCAAAAACATTAGAAGAATCGGCAGCACCTGGTCTCACCCTACACAACACTGAAATCAAGTGTCTGCTGTACGCAGATGACCTTGTGCAACTGTCTCCCACTTAGGAGGGGTTAGAGCAGCATCTAGATCATCTGCATAGGTTCTGTCAGACCTGGGCTCTGACCGTTAATCAAAAAAAAAAAACGAATATAATGATATTCCAAAAAAAGGTCAGGAAATCAGGATGACAAATATAAATTCTATTTGGACACAGTTCTATTAGAACACACCAAAAATTACACGTATCTAGGACTAAATATCAGCAACACAGGTAGCTTTCACATGGCTGTGAATGAGCTGAGAGACAAAGCAAGAAGAGCCATTAAAATGAATATTAAAATCGAAATTCCAATTAGAATCTGGCTCAATCAGTTATAGAACCAAGTGCTCTATATGGCAGCGAAGTATGGGGTCCGCTCTCTAATAATGAATTTCTCTCTGTCTCTCTCTCTCTGTCTCGCTCTTTCTCTGTCTCTCTCTCTGTTTCTCTCTCTGTCTCTCTCTCTGTTTCTCTCTGTCTCTGTCTCTGTCTCTCTCTCTCTCTGTCTCTCTCTCTTGTCCTTTTTTGTCTCCCTCTCTCTAGATCTCTCGTCCTTTTTATCTTTGCACTGTGTCATCAAATACTTTGTGAAAAGTCTGTCCCTCTCTATCCCCCTTCATCTTTTACCTTTGCATTTTGCTGACTGTTGATCATGCAGGTCCTTGCTCTTTAGCCCTGATGCAGTGAAAATAGAGTAATCTAAGGACAGAAAATGAATATATATGAATGGAGATTTGATAGGACAATAACACACAGCAGTAAAAGTAGAGTTAAGTCCTATAGGCTGTTTCAATGCACCAGAGGAGTAGTCACACATAACTCAGTACCTTAGTGAGATACACTGCTGTTACTTAAATGTAATACAGTTTTATTAGCCTCCCCATGGGGATTAAGATGGCATCGTCTGAGTACAACGTGATGCTAAACCACCCTGAAGGATGCAAAGCAGAAACATCTGTGTACGCTATCCCTCATGCAGTGAAAAAGACAAAAACAAAAACAAAAAAAATGACGTCAGCTTTATGCGACATCTTTTTGAGTGCGGACCATCACACTTTATTGCTTATTTGAATTTAAGGGTTTTACGCACCAACCTAACTTTAGGGAGAGCACGATGGTGCTCTTTGCTTTTAAACCACAGAGAATGAAATGTTTTGTGTTTGAGTCCCTTGTCACTTTGCCTGGTCCTACCTTTACATTGTGGTTGTCTGGTCTGTTTGCCTGTCAATTCCGGATTCTTTACCCTGTCCAGGTGTTCCTGTAAGGCCTTCTCATTCCTCAGCCTGCGCTGCTCTTCTTTAGACAGCACCTCCTTATCCTTTCTCTTTCCCTCTATCTCTTTGGCCTGGTCTTTATCTCTCCTATCCTTCTGACAAGGCCAAATTCTCTCCTCTTCTGCCATCCTCTCAAATTTGTCCATAAGGAGCTCTGCCTCTGTCTTTGGCGCTGTTACTTTGTCATTCCCATCTTTCTTTTGGACACTCTCACTTTTATTACTCACTTTGACCTGCAGAACCTGGGGGACCTTGGCAACGCCTTGACTGCCCGTGGAAAACACAGAGAATTCTGAGAGAGAGAGAGAGAGAGAGAGAGAGAGAGAGAGAGAGAGAGAGAGAGAGAGAGAGAGAGAGAGAGAGAGAGAGAGAGAGAGAGAGAGAGAGAGATGTTGATTCAACGTCATCACATAAAAACAAAATTGGGTGGAAAGAAGGGTGATTCAACCAGAAAACTCCACTGATATCAGATAGCTAAATGCGTTGTTAGATTCTTTTTTGCCCTTCCGCGTCACTTTCTACACAGAAGACATCTGCTAAACATAGAATCAAGCTGTTTATCTGTCTCTCTGTGACTGACGATAACTTCGGCAGGAAGTTGACTACAAATACAAAGTTGCCAATATCTTTGCAATTCAACAAGCGAAGGATAAAAATATGCTTCAACTGAAAACCGAGATGACTGCATTAGAAAATAAATCCAGTAGGCTGTATAGGCCTATATTTCAATCATATTGAAATCAATTTCATGTTCAGTCAATTTACTTCTATTTGTAGGCTACACTGTCTGTAATTTTTTACATCTTCGTCCATTATAAAAACGATACATCGTTAAAACACTAGTAAGCTTAAGTTCCATCGCTATCAGGAAACCGGGCCCTGGTCTTTACCTTTGCACTTTGCTGGCTGGTCCTTCTGAGGGTTCAGAGTCTTTGACTCAGTTGCAGTAACCATGGAGACATCTGACAAGACAAAGGAAAATGGAGGATGTTAATACCACACTCCATGTGTGCAGTTGTATAACACTTTCAATGTACAAAAGAACTGTAAACTAAGATGACCTTTGCACTGGGTCTGTTTGACCTCAGCACCAGCTGAGAAGATGGAGGAATCTGGGAGAGAGGGAGTTGGGAAACAGACAGTATAAGTTAAGGTGTTGAAGCTAACCTCACATATCACACTTTATTCTCTGTCTATTCCCTCTCCTTTTTACCTTTGACCTCCAGCTCTCTCATTTGTTTCTCCATGTGTGTCATATTTTCTTCTGCACTTAGTCTCTTTTCTTTCAGGAGCTCTCTCCTGTCTCCTTCCCTTGCTTCCTTCACACACTTATTTTCATCTTCCTTTCTCTCTTCCCCGTCTCTTCTTTTTCTATCGCTCAGGGTCTCCGTTAGCCTGGCTTGCTTTTTCAGCATCTGTTGTTCTTCTCCCATCTTTTTCTTTGCTTCTTCCACCTTTCTCTTTGCTTCTTCCACCTTTCTCTTTGCTTCTTCCACCGTTCTCTTTGCTTCTTCCATCATTCTCTTTGCTTCTTCCACCTTTCTCTTTGCTTCTTCCATCTTTCTCTTTGCTTCTTCCACCTTTCTATTTGCTTCTTCCACCTTTCTCTTTGCCTTCCTCTCTGCTTTCATCCATGCATCTTCCTTTCGGTTTTCTTCTTCCTTCCAGTAAAACTCTTTCCATTCCTCCACTCTCTTCTTTTCAGATATCTCCCACTTGTCTCTCTCCTCCTGTCTTTTCTTCTGGAGCGCCATCTGTTTCTCTACCTTTTGCCTCTCAGATTTCTCCATTAACCTCCTCCTTTCCTCCTCCATCTCTCTCTCCCTTTCCCTCATTCTAATATCCATCAACAGCAACTCTTCATCCTTCATCTGATTTATTTTTGCTTGCTCCTTCTTCTCCTCCCTCTTCATCCTCTCAAGTCTGTCCCTCTCCACTTCCTTCAACACCATCTCTCTATTCATCTCCAGAGACTGTCTCTCTATCCATCTCATCTCCCCCATACAGGCCAATTGCTTCAGCAGGCCCACCTCCTTCCTTAGCAGGCCCACCTCAACATGCAAGTCGCCCTGACGAAAACTGTGCACTTCCAATACGAATGAGCTCTAAAAGAGAGTTCCTAAATGTTAGCAACCTACAGGATGCTGCTAATGGAAAACAAATCCTTAAACAACCTAAAGACAGCATCGGCATCAAAAGAAATAAAGCAAATCACTTTTAACAGTTCCACATTAATTTTTTACCCAATTGCCAAAGATTAATTTGACATTAACGTAAATTCCAAATTGACAGAATTTACATTTACAGTGGGGGAAAAAAGTATTTAGTCAGCCACCAATTGTGCAAGTTCTCCTACTTAAAAAGATGAGAGAGGCCTGTAATTTCATCATAGGTACACGTCAACTATGACAGACAAATTGAGAAAAAAAAATCTAGAAAATCACATTGTAGGATTTTTAATGAATTTATTTGCAAATTATGGTGGAAAATAAGTATTTGGTCACCTACAAACAAGCAAGATTTCTGGCTCTCACAGACCTGTAACTTCTTCTTTAAGAGGCTCTGGGGACTCTAGTATGTTGAGCCAGGGTGTGAGTTTTCATTTGTGTTTGTTCTGGTTTTGTATATCTATGTTGGCTAGGGTGGCTCCCAATCAGAGACGGCTGTAGCTCGTTGTCTCTGATTGGGAGTCATACTTAGGTAGCCGTTAGGCATTCATTTGGTGTGGTTTCTTGTTCCGTGTTGGTTTGTGAATGTAACCAGGGACGTCACGTTTTCGTTTTGTTTTTGTTCGTGTGATCATCAATTAATAAATATGTTCGCATTCCACGCTGCGCCTTGGTCCTCCTCTGTTCCCGACGATCGTGACAACTACTTCCCGCGGCTATGCATCCTGTGATTATAGTGACAGTATGTCCAATAAACATGACCTCCCAGTGTCCCTATAGCCATTCAAACTACTATTAAAGCCTATTACCCTATGTGGTGCCTTTCATCAATGCCTATATGCCTCTAACACATTATTTTGCATCTCACCATAAAACAGCCCTGTATCCAAACTAAACAAGCTGTGACCAACCAATTATGCAAACTTCTCTTTATACTATAGATTTTGTGTAAATCTTTTCAAAAATGTTTATAGTATAGTACACTATGCTGTTAAATGTGTTTTAAGACAGTACTAATCAATTCAATCTCATCAGAAATCACTCTCAGGTTCGGTAATCTAGATTATACAGTAATCAGTTTAGATAAATGAATGCATACCAATATTTAACCATGAAAATATTCATTTAAACATAAGACAGGAATTTGATACTCGCAGTAGGCTACGCAAAGTGATATGAAATTCTATCATATTTGCCTAAAACCGTCCTCTCCATTATAGTAGATTCACCATAACTTTAGGAACAATTTAGAAACATTACTTACCAATATGATGACTTTCTCCAACTAACCTTCTCTCTGAATGTTCTCCCACCTAAGATTCTAGCCTAATGGCAAGAGGATTCTATCTTCTTATGACCCCATTATGACATCACTCCAAGATGGCATTCTACTCATCCTCAATGCTTCACTATGTACAACTACAGACTCCCAGTTCATTGTAATGGGACTCTGACAAAGCTGTCATTGCTCACACAGCCACTACATAACAGAGATGTGTTGTGTTCCAATTAAACCAATGATGCTTTGTTAGTGAGATCATTGATTATACAGTACTGGCCATTGAAGACGTTGTTTTCTTGATTGATCTACTGCAGTGACTAACTAGCACATAGATTGATCTGCTTTGCAGCAATACATTTTGTGAGAAATGCATTCAATCCCTTTCAACGTCCAAACTTCATGGAATTAACAAAAGCATAATTTTACAATACAGAGAAACTGTTTATGACCTGCTTGACCTCAAATGAGAGTCCCGAGAAATAAGAAAAAAATGACCTCACGCTAGGGAAGATTTACAAACCACCTCCAGGAGAGTCTAAAGACCTACTGCACCCAATGTACTAGTTACTTTTAGCAACGCAGCTGTATTTACAGTACACACACTAGCGTTGCTTTCAAATGTACTCGGTTGCACAACAACAGTCCGTGGGAAGCCAGAAGTTAAATACAATTCCATTTAAACTTAATGTGCCGGTGGGCAGGGCGGTTGGTCATTATGAGAGGGGTAATTTGAGACAAAATATCTAAAGGATAATATTATTGAACAGACTTTACAAACGTGGGTCTGTTGTAGACCCACTTCCTCTCGGCTTACCTCATGTCAAAATAAAACTCATTTTTTGTCCACCTATGGCACAAAATCAAGGACTATAAGTGCTGGATAGAACATAGACTTAGATAGACATGGCATCATTGTATCTGTCCCATTATGGCGTCTGTGAGAGCACGGGCACTGCCATTAAGGCCATCTCCATTTTGAAGTAGTCCATTTTCTTCTACTACTACTTTTATGAGTTGGTAAACAAACTGAAAGGGTGCATACTGCCACCTGGAGTGTGTTGTTTGAACAGATATAATGCCAAGGTTGGCGATTTACTGGCACCTGTAGTTATGGAATGTTTGCTCACAAGTATAATTCATTGGCTGATCCCTCTTGGTGACCTGGATGGAATTCTGTGATCCTTCCTTAACCCCTAGGAAGTCCCATCCAGTTCACTACTTCAAAATGGTGAAAGTCCTCAATGGTGCTGCCCATGCTAAAACGATCAGGCTATTGGCCACTAGAGTCCTCTATCTATCTCTATTGGACAGAAGTAGTAGGCCTAACATGAAAGTGAAATAATAATGGTCCGTTTGAGTGTCATTCTGACGTTTTAAAAATACATAACACTTATTTAATTGTATTTATTTTACAAATATACACATAGGCCTACAATCATATTAATTATATTTTATTTTATTGAAATATTTGCTCTCTGAACAAGCTCATCTCAAAGCCTCTTTCTCTAGCACCAAAATTGGAATGCGTCGTGACGTCAAGCGTAATTTCAGCCCGTCCCCTTTTGGTGAATGGAGAATCCGCTATCCAATTGTGGCAGTCGAAAACAGCAACATTGTTTCCTTGTGTAGAGAATGGGTCTCAGTAACCCGATAAATTACTAAAGAAATGCTTAGATTAAGATAACATTGATACGCTCTCTAAGTCACCTAGTGCGGTGACTTATTGGTGAAGACATGGAAAAACAACCGAGGTTATTGGCATCCCAACTCCTCCTGAAAAACAGCGTCTTCGAAGTATTGTTAAACCGTGTGATTCTGACATGGAAAGATATTCCGGCCAATAAAAAACGCGTTTCAGGCAGTATACATCACCCGTTCAAAGTCGGTAAGTGTCAAAAGATAAACTGGGTATTAAGTGCAAAGATATATGCTACTAATATATCCCGACTGAGCCATCTAGGGACAGATAGGTGATTTATAGCCTATAGTATGTTCTCTTTGTTGGATATATTCGCTATCCACATTCGCGTAAACACGTAACGAGCGCATTCACAATTCTCTGGATCTTAGTCTCAAAATATATACATGTTTTGTTGCCTGCCCCTAACCTTTTTGCTGATGAAAGACAATACATTATTGTTATTGTCAACGAATGACATGGTATGTTAAAGCCTAAATTAGGCGTAGATGTAAAGGGCACTCTATAGGCCTATCTGAAACAGACAACAAGGACAGTTTAGTGCAGTCTTTTGTTTTTATTTTATAGATACATTTGTATCATAGCAGCGAGACTATCCATTGCCCAGAACTTAGTTTTGAAAGCAAGCCAATTCTGAGTTGTTGAATGTTTGACAGCTGGGCCGCGGAATGCGGCGGCGGCCCTGGCTTGGGTAGATTCACTATGTCGGGTCAATTGGATGTTACGCGATTTGTTCTTGGAGTTTGCAATCACCTCATATGGTAGGCCTAATAACCGCTATAGCGCTTGCACGGTAGCCTTCGTGTTGTCAGTCTATTCCCACTGCATTTAAACGCACAAACCACTGAAAAAAAAACCGCATGAACCTACAGGATCGGGTCACCGCCTTGATGTTAGCGGAGAACGATAGGGTGTTGTCCAGGGTCACGCCAAGGCTCTTCGCACTCTGGGAGGAGGACACAACAGAGTTGTCAACCGTGATGGCAAGATCATGGAACGGGCAGTCCTTCCCCGGGAGGAAGAGCAGCTCCGTCTTGCCAAGGTTCAGCTTGAGGTGGTGATCCGTCATCCATACTGATATGTCTGCCAGACATGAAGAGATGCAATTCGCCACCCGGTTATCAGAAGGGGGAAAGGAGAAGATAAGTTGTGTGTCGTCTGCGTAGCAATGATAGGAGAGGCCATGTGAGGATATGACAGAGCCAAGTGACTTGGTGTATAGCGAGAATAGGAGAGGGCCTAGAACTGAGCCCTGGGGGACACCAGTGGTGAGAGCACGTGGTGCGGAGACAGATTCTCGCCATGCCACTTGGTAGGAGCGACCGGTCAGGTAGGACGCAATCCAAGAGTGAGCCGCGCCGGAGATGCCCAACTCGGAGAGGGTGGAGAGGAGGATCTGATGGTTCACAGTATCAAAGGCAGCAGACAGGTCTAGAAGGACAAGAGCAGAGGAGAGAGAGTTAGCTTTAGCAGTGCGGAGAGCCTCCGTGACACAGAGAAGAGCAGTTTCAGTTGAATGACCAGTCTTGAAACCTGACTGGTTTGGATCAAGAAGGTCATTCTGAGAGAGATAGCAAGACAGTTGGCTAAAGACGGCACGCTCAAGAGTTTTGGAGAGAAAAAAAAGAAGGGATACTGGTCTGTAGTTGTTGACATCGGAGGGATCGAGTGTAGGTTTTTTGAGAAGGGGTGCAACTCTCGCTCTCTTGAAGACAGAAGGGACATAGCCAGCGGTCAAGGATGAGTTGATGAACGAGGTGAGGTAAGGGAGAAGGTCACCGGAGATGGTCTGGAGAAGAGAGGAGGTGATAGGGCAGGTTGTTGGGCGGCCGGCCGTCACAAGTCGGAAGACTTCATCTGGAGAGAGAGGGGAGAAAGAAGTCAAAGCATAGGGTAGGGCAGTGTGAGCAGGACCAGCAGTGTCATTTGACTTAACAAACGAGGATCGGATGTCGTCAACCTTCTTTTCAAAATGGTTGACAAAGTCATCCACAGAGGGGGGGAGGGGGAGGAGGATTCAGCAGGGATGAGAAGGTGGCAAAGAGCTTCCTAGGGTTAGAGGCAGATGCTTGGAATTTAGAGTGGTAGAAAGTGGCTTTAGCAGCAGAAACAGAGGAAGAAAATGTAGAGAGGAGGGAGTGAAAAGATGCCAGGTCCGCAGGGAGTCTAGTTTTCCTCCATTTCCGCTCGGCTGCCCGGAGCCCTGTTCTGTGAGCTCGCAATGAGTCATCAAGCCACGGAGCAGGAGGGGAGGACCGAGCCGGCCGGGAGGATAGGGGACATAGAGAGTCAAAGGATGCAGAAAGGGAGGAGAGGAGGATTGAGGAGGCAGAATCAGGAGATTGGAGGGAGAATGATTGAGCAGAGGGAAGAGATGATAGGATGGAAGAGGAGAGAGTAGCGGGAGAGAGAGAGCGAAGGTTGCGACGGTGCATTACCATCTGAGTAGGGGCAGAGTGAGTAGTGTTGGAGGAGAGTGAGAGAGAAAAGGATACAAAGTAGTTAGGGGTGTAATGATCCATCTACTACATCGATGTATCGATTTATATTCCTATGTTCCAACTACATCGATCTGTGCTCGGCAAGTTGGCCTTTTGGACAACATATATCGATCTAACATCGTTTTAAAATGTAATAAATCGATTGTATCGATACTATGAAATAACCCATTGGATTTAAGCACGTCAGACTTTATATGGATGTTTTTTCTTAGCACTTTTAATGATAAAGGCTTTAAACATTACTCGATTCAGTCTGCCTATCCGTGACGTCATCGCGCCAACAGCAGCGCAAAGGCGCAAAGACAACCAAACATAGCATGGCGGACGAAAGAGGAAAAGCCGAAGAGCGAGAAATTATCAAGCCACCATTGCGGTCCAGTGTGTGGAAACACTTTGGCTTTTGCAAAGACGGAGATGTTCTAAATAAGTCGCTCGCTGTTTGTAGGATATGTAAAGGTCAAGTAAAGTACAACGGCAACACGACAAATCTCTCCAACCACCTACTAAGGCGCCATGGGATTTCACACCACACCGACCGTCCAGGCACCTCTTGCAGCGTTCCCGCTGCTACAGCAGCGAAAGGTAAAGTCAACTCTGCAGAAGCCTCAGGTCTCGCCTGCATGTTTAGTCAGAGACTAGGCCAAAACTCAGCTCGGGTGAAAAACATCACGGCAACAATTGCCAAGTTTATCTGCAAAGACATGCGACCCTACAGTGTGGTTGAAAATCCGGGATTCCGTGAAATGATTCAAACATTGGAGCCAAGGTACACAATACCAAGCCGACCACACTTCTCAGAAAAGGTTATTCCTGCATTGTACGAAAGTACTAAGAATGATGGGAAGCTGTCGCTTTCTCAAGCTGAACGAGTAGCGATAACGACAGATGGCTGGACGTCATGCTCAAATCAAGGGTATGTGACAATTACCTCTCATCACATTGATCAGGAGTGGAAAATGAAGACCTTTGTTCTGCTAACCAGAGTTTTAAATGAAGCCCATACTGGTAAAAATATTGGCGCATTACTGCGTGAAGCCTGCATGGAGTGGAAAATCTACGACAAGAATCCTGCCATCGTCACAGATAATGCCAGGAATATGATTGTGGCCGGTGCAGAAGCCCAGTTCAGTCCACACATTACCTGCTTCGCACATACACTCAACCTTGCCTCGCAGAAGGGTTTGGGGGTGGACCGTGCTTCCAGGTTGTTGGGGAAAGTGCGAATAATTGTTGGATATTTTCACCGCAGCCCGATTGCATGTCACGCCCTACAGGAAAAACAAACTCTGATGGATGTACCAAAACATAAACTGATCCAAGAGATAATCACCAGATGGAACAGTTCATTCGAAATGCTTGAACGTTTTTTGGAACAACAGCCAGCTATAATGGCAACTCTGATGTCCAAGGATCTACGAAAGGGGGTCACAGATGTAGGCACACTGAGTGAGAGTGATATTGCCAACATGGATGACATTGTTCAGTTGATGGGTCCTGTCAAAATGGCAACCACTGTGATGTGTGAAGAAGACCAGCCAACTCTCTCTGTAAATGCTCCTCTTCAAGCAAAACTGCTGAAACACCTACAGCCATGCGAAGACGACTCAACCCTGGTTGCAGAGATTAAGAGGGTGATGGCCAGTGACCTCTCCACACGCTACAGAGGCACCCAAGATGCTCTCAACATAGGTAATTAATTTGGAGTCTTAATTAAAATCAACTTGGTTAATATTTTAGGTTATTAGACTGTATTAATTTGTAAAATGCCACACCTTTGCGTTTTCAAGTTTGAATTTGAGTTGGTTTTTCATATGGAAAAGTAAACAAGATATCTGCAATACAATTCTTAGTTCATGGTGGCTTTACATCATCACTGTGCCACATTTCTTTTAAACATACTAAAGTTTAATCTTCTGATTATTTTGTGTATGAGGAGGTGGTCATCACTTGCAATTTCAGGTCAACCTAATTTAATAATGCAATGAATGCAATATTCTTGTTCTTTAAACAGCATCAGCGTTGGACCCGCGATTTAAAGAACTGCCCTACCTGGAAAAAGAGGACAGAGAACAGGTCTACACAAAACTGGTTTTTGAGGCAGAAGTGTCCCACCAGGTAACTCTTCTCCTCTTTCCTCTGCTCTTTTCTCTTCTCCCCTTTCATTTGTCCTCTCTCAAATCTCATCTGTTC
This sequence comes from Coregonus lavaretus, assembly GCF_964263955.1. Taxonomy (NCBI): domain Eukaryota; kingdom Metazoa; phylum Chordata; class Actinopteri; order Salmoniformes; family Salmonidae; genus Coregonus; species Coregonus lavaretus. Next base: position 8,060,004 of record NC_140008.1, read on the forward strand.
TTTATCTTCCTCTAAATTTATGTGTGCAGTATTACAGAGCAGAAATTTGAACAGTTCACACATTCTTACATCAATAGATGCAAGCAATGGGAAATCAGGAGGAAGACGAGGGAAGCTCAAGCACAAAGCTGTCAGGATTCAATGAAGAGACCACAGGTGTGTTTCATGTGATACCAATAAAAGATTGTTGTTGTTTTGTATTAATGAGAAACATGACTATATTTTGAAATATATTTCTTATATTGTAGCTCCAAATGAGTCACCTCCTTGTAAGAAGAAAGCCTTAGATGCGCTGTTTGGCGATTCCTTCACCCAAAGAGAAAGAAAATCCACAAGCGAGACAGCCAGAGCAGAGGTGTTAAGGTACCGAGCAAAAGATGCGTTGCCTTTGACTGAAAATGCCATGAAGTGGTGGAGATCTCAGGAGAAAGAGCTACCTGTACTTTCCACCCTTGCTAAACGGTACCTGTGCATTCCAGGCACCAGTGTGCCAGCAGAACGAGTTTTTAGTACTGCTGGCGACATAGTGAACGCACAGAGAAGTGTTCTGCAGCCAGATCATGTTGATCAGTTGATATTTTTGAAAAATAATCTGTAGTCATTGAAGAGTAGCCTAGTAGGTTACACTTGATCTTTTGTTGAATATTGTTTGTTTATTAAAATGAGAGTAGTAGCAGGTTCATCCACTGCTCATTCAACCTGAAGAAATGTTGGTTGCACTTTATTTTTGATATTAATACTGTATTTGTATTGTAATGATGAAAAACAAAAGCAGAAGTAGCAGGTAAACCTACTGTTAATTCAACCTGAAGAGATGTTGGTTGCACTTTATTTTTGATATTAATATTGAATATTGTCATGTTGAAAAACAAAAGCAGAAGTAGCAGGTAAACCTACTGTTAATTCAACCTGAAGAGATGTTGGTTGCACTTTATCTTTGATATTAATATTGAATATTTTCATGTTGAAAAACTAAAGCAGAGGTAGCAGGTAAACCTACTGTTAATTCAACCTGAAGAGATGTTGGTTGCACTTTATTTTTGATATTAATATTGTAATATTTTTATGTTGAAAAACAAAAGCAGAAGTAGCAGGTAAACCTACTGTTAATTCAACCTGAAGAGATGTTGGTTGCACTTTATTTTTGATATTAATATTGTAATATTTTTATGTTGAAAAACAAAAGCAGAAGTAGCAGGTAAACCTACTGTTGAAATGTTGGTTACACTTACTGTACTTTTATTGAAAATGTATTGAATATTGAAAATGAGAACAGACAATTTTAACTTCCTGTTAATTCAACCTAAAGTGTTGTTTGCACTTTATTTAAATAAAATGTGAATGCATTTGCCATTCATTGTTGTTTACTTGTTTATTTCTATTCATAATTAATTGATACCTGATTCCATTACAAGAAACAGGAATCTAGGAAACTTCACCTGCACTGTCCAGTATCCAGGTATTTATTTCAGTCACACTGGTTGAATTTTTGGCTAAAAGGTTCCTGAATCGATTTCAAGTCACTGAATCGTTTCGGATCGTATCGTTCTAAATGAACCAATATCGTCCTTGAATCGTATCGACAACCACGAATCGTGATACAAATCGAATCGTTGTTAAAACGAATCGTTACACCCCTAATAATAATAATATAATATGCCATTTAGCGGACACTTTTATCCAAAGCGACATACAGTCATGTATATATATACATGCACTAACGGTAAGTTGCTCTGGATAAGAGCGTCTGCTAAATGACATAAATGTGTATGGTTTGAGAGAGAGAACATCAGGTAAAGTTCTGGGGGATGTCAGCCATGAAGTTGTCTAAACACAACTGGAATATAATTTGTTTCTGATTCATTGTTAATGGATTTTCAATTAGGAACACAGGGGAAAAACCTAACACAACAACACACATAACACACAACCAATAAAAACAAAGGGGGAGGAAACCACTAAAGTCATTACCATATTGTCATTTTCTAACGACAGGGAGAAAACATGTAAAATCTAGAAGACTACTTTAGATCTGGTCAGAAGAAGCCTAGTGCACTACGTAGGGAACAGGGTGTCATTTGGGCCAGAATCAGTAACTCCCCTGAGTATGAATTGTCTCTCTATCTTATCTGTCTTCTATATGATGTTCTCCTCTCCTCCTCTCTTCTCTATTCACTCTTCTATCATCCACACCACATGCCAGCTTCAACACAATCCATTTACAAGTTAAAGACACACCTTGGAATAAATAGCAAAGGAAAACTACTACTAGATGTATTTTTTATTTCCCATCACCATGAATCATATTTAATAACTGAACAGTAGCAGACCGAACTTCATCTGTTCCTGACTCTGGGTAGTGGATTAAAAAGACCATCAATCTCCAATGATATTAAAGTACAATTCTGAACATTACTGATATACTGAGTGGCAAGTCAAGATATCTGCTGGGTTTTTATTGTTTGGTTAATAGCACCACCTACTGGACAGGTTTAATGCTGCTTGACTGAGCAGTATGGGAGAATAAAAGATGCCAAATTTAGGGCCGGTTTCCCGGACATCTCCATTGAACATGCTTTTTAGTCTAGGACTAGGCTTCATCTGTGTCCGGGAAACCGGCCCATATAGTTCAATTAGCAAGTAAGTAACACTACCTGTTCCATGATACTGAGGAAAATTACATTGAGACAGAGAACCAATTGAGAAAACATTTCAATGGTTCTGAATGACAACCAACATACATTAACAGCATACATCATGATTAATGTGAATATATAAGATTAAAACATTGCACTTAAAAAAATATGAATGCATTAAATTGTAATTCATAACATCTTCTGAAGATCAAATCAGTCAAATAATTGTACATAAAAACAGAGCAGAATTAATCATCACATCTGGGGACCATCACCACCAGCATGACTAGTATCTATGTGGACCCTACTACAGTTTAACCAGCTCAGCTATAGACTACACCAGCATGACTAGTATCTATGTGGACCCTACTACAGTTTAACCAGCTCAGCTAAAGACTACACCAGCATGACTAGTATCTATGTGGACCCTACTACAGTTTAACCAGCTCAGCTATAGACTACACCAGCATGACTAGTATCTATGTGGACCCTACTACAGTTTAACCAGCTCAGCTATAGACTACACCAGCATGACTAGTATCTATGTGGACCCTACTACAGTTTAACCAGCTCAGCTATAGACTACACCAGCATGACTAGTATCTATGTGGACCCTACTACAGTTTAACCAGCTCAGCAGTACCAAAGAGACTAAACCCAGGATAGAGGGGCTGAGTGAATGTGGTCTGGACTCTGTGGAGGAGGGTCATTGTGTCAGAGACACTGTAGAAGGACAGAGTACCTGCCTTGTGATCCAGGTACACTCCTACTCTGGAGGACTGAGGGCCTGATACTTCAGTCTCAACATTATTGTGTATGAACCAATAACTACCACTATAGCACTGTAAACTCCAGGACTTGTCATTCTCTCCAAATCCAACATCTCTCTCTGTTCTGCTGATGTCTTTATATGAGACTGCTGTAACAACAAACCCCCCACTCCACTCCACCTCCCAGTAACAGCGTCCAGACAGACCCTCTCTACACAGAACCTGGTAGATGTTTGTGAATCTGTCTGGATGAACAGGATATCGTTGGACTTGGCCTGTATAGGTCACCTTTCTGTTCCCTTCAGACAGAGAGAGGCGTGTGTGTGCTGTGTTTGGGTCCAGTGTGAGCTGACAGGAATCTGGGAGAAGAGCAGAGCAGAGACCAATGAGGGGAGTTAGAACAATAAGTGAAGTCAGATACTGTATCAACCCTGTCTTTGATTAGAGCACAGCAGAGATCAAATCAGAGAAATATGAGGAGTCAGATAGATACCCAGTCTTTGATTAGATCTACTATTGCTATATAATTCTAGAGGGATTGTTAGGAGTGTCAGTAAAAAGAGACTGTTAGTTACTTCAGAATAACATTGAGACTCACATTGTAAGAACTGTTCTCTGGTCTTGGGCTCTGGAGGCAGTACAACATCCACTATATTCACTACAGACACACAAACACATTCACAGAGAGAGGGAATGTTATCATCATACCATATTCCACATGTATATTACCAGTAGGGAACTTTCAATGGTCTAAAGTTGATGTTCTTATTATTTTCAACACACCTGTAGTGGAGATCTTGGTCCATTCTCCTTTAAGGAAGCCTTCTAGCTTCTCTCTCAGTTCAGACACAGTCTTACTCACATCTCCAAAGTACTGAAGAGGACGGACAACGATGCTGGGTAAGTCTGAAGATACACTGGTACTGGAGAGAGACTGACAACTCTGGGGGGAGAGAGAGAGAGGGAGAGAGAGAGAGAGAGAGAGTGAGAGGGAGCAGAACCAAATGATTGAGAGTTTTAATTTAATATCACATGTATCAAGGCAGTTTAGTTACCTGGAGGAAATGGATGTGATCCTCTGTGTGTGAGAGCTGCTCCAGCTCAGTGCTTCTCTTCCTCAGCTCAGCTATCTCCTGCTCCAGTTGCTCCAGGAGTCCTTCAGCTTGACTCACTTGAGCCTTCTCTTGGGCTCTGATCAGCTCCTTCACCTCAGAGCGCCTTCTCTCAATGGAGCGGATCAGCTCAGTAAAGATCTTATCACTGTCCTCCACTGCTGCCTGTGCAGAGCTCTGTTAAGAGAGAGAGAGAGACTGACTTGTCTTACTTTAATGAGCCATCCTCATTACACTAACACCCCCACCCCTAAAAGCACATTGCGTGCCACCACAACCTCCACACAATCACATTATCCAGTACCCAACACCACAGTACAATACACCAACCAGCACCACATTCCAACCGTCCATCCAACCCCTCCTCTCCAGCCGTACAGACAGCCCCCCTGAGCCCCCATCCCTCCTGAAACATCTCCACACTGTTGATCATTTTGTACAACTCAAACTCAACCCTAAGGCGTCAACAGTAATGGCATTACCCTGGCAACACAGATAACAAAAACATGATGAACAGTCTGTCATTGCAGAAAACGGACACCCCTCCCCAACTCCCAGGTCAACCCGAGCCAACCAGCTATTGGTGTCCAGGGCTCCATGTAATACCCTCCACTGGAGGACCCCTGACCTTTCCAGCACAGGGAGCTTATAGAGCCCCTCCACCTATACCCTGCCATGCTCTCAGCCCCCACAACCCCCTGCCACTGATGCCCCTTCACTCCCACTAAGCTCAGAGTGTTAAAAGTCAGTAAGTCCTCCAGACTCTCCTGCCAGTCCCCAGTCTCTGCTGTCACTTGCAGTGGTGGAAACTGTGGTGGCCCCTCCTCAGGCTGCTCCAGCCCTCAGTACTGCAGCATAGAAATCAGAGACCCCTGCTGTATTGAGTCTCTCCTGCCGCATGATGAAGAGCTGCTGATCCAGCCCCAAACCACCAGCCCTCCTCAACAGAGCACATGCTGGTTCCCTCCAGCCCACCTCCATACGGTACAGTAGCCTCTGTGCTGCTGAGTCAGAACGCTGCCACCCTGACCAGAAAAAATGCACTAACTTGAGCTGCAGGTCCACAAGCAGACCACCGGGGGCGTTGAGAATGGCCAATTTAAGCCATAGAGAGGATGCCACCAAGTTGTTGATGATCAGCACCGCCCCTCTGTATGCCACTTGGGAGATGAGCCACCTCCACTTCGTCAGCCTCGACACCACCGCTTGTGACACTCCTTCCCAGTTCTTCCTATCCCAACCCTCCGAGCCCAGATACACCCCAAGCATCTTGAGCCACTCACAGCCCCATTGCAACCCCCCTGGAAGCTGCGGAGGTGCCCTGTCCCTCCATGCCCCACATAACAGAGCCTCACTCTTGCCCCAGTTTCCCTAAGCAGAAGACGCCCCCTCGTACACCCTCAAACTATTCTCCAGGGCCTGTAGGTTCTGCTCATCCCTAACCAACACAGACGTCATCAGCGTATGCTGACACTGCTATGCCTGTCCCCAACCCTATGCCTGGCTCCCACACTCCCTGTAGCCTCCTGCGTAGCAGGCCCAGAAAGGGCTCAATAACAAGAGTCTATAGCTGCCCTGACAGAGGGCATCCCTGGTGAATGCCCCTCCCTACCCAGACTGGCCTACTGAGCCCTCCCCACACCTTGACCATACATGAAGCCCCAGCATACGACCGCAACATTACGTGGTCCTCTGTAGCTCAGCTGGTAGAGCACGGCGCTTGTAACGCCAGGGTAGTGGGTTCGATCCCCGGGACCACCCATACACAAAAATGTATGCACGCATGACTAAGTCGCTTTGAATAAAAGCGTCTGCTAAATGGCATATTATTTATATTTATTTATTTAACATTTGAACACAGGCCACAAAATTCTCCCCACAACCAAAACAACACATTGAACAGATATTCATGGTCCACCCTATCAAAGGCTTTCTCCTGATTATGAACAGATTGTTTGTGATTGAGCGTCCTGGTACACAGTACGTTTGAGTCTGTTAACGAGGACCTTGGCAAAGACCTTATATTCCACACAGAGCAATGCCACAGGCCTCCAGTTCTTTATGTCGCTCAAATCCCTATTTTGGGCAGGAGAGTCAAAGCCTCCCGTCTACAGCTTAGCGACAGCTCCCCCACCCCGACGCATTCACGCAACACACGTTCTGTCCAATAATTCCCCAGAACTTTTTATAAAAATCCACAGGCAGACCGTCTGAGAGACAGCAGCTGAGAGTTTGTGTAAGGCCAGGGAAAGGTCTATTTGATTTCTCTGTGACAGAGAGAGTTTGGAAAGGTCTGTGAGCAGAACCTGAGAAAACCCAGGATAATAATAATAATAATACTAATAATAATAATATGCCATTTAGCAGAAGCTTTTATCCAAAGCGACTTACAGTCATGTGCATACATTTTTACATATGGGTGGTCCCGGGGATCGAACCCACTACCCTGGCATTACAAGCGCCATGCTCTACCAATTGAGCTACAGAGGACCACAGAGTTCTGCCCTCTATAAATCAGAATACAACTCCACAGCCTCATCTCCCCACAACAGAAGTTACCCACCCATCAGGCTCCCTCATCTCCCCACAACAGAAGTTACCCACCCATCAGGCTCCCTCATCTCCCCCACAACAGAAGTTACCCACCCATCAGGCTCCCTCATCTCCCCACAACAGAAGTTACCCACCCATCAGGCTCCCTCATCTCCCCCACAACAGAAGTTACCCACCCATCAGGCTCCCTCATCTCCCCCACAACAGAAGTTACCCACCCATCAGGCTCCCTCATCTCCCCCACAACAGAAGTTACCCACCCATCAGGCTCCCTCATCTCCCCCACAACAGAAGTTACCCACCCATCAGGCTCCCTCATCTCCCCCACAACAGAAGTTACCCACCCATCAGGCTCCCTCATCTCCCCACAACATAAGTTACCCACCCATCAGGCTCCCTCATCTCCCCACAACAGAAGTTACCCGCCCATCAGACAAACGTAAAACAAGGGATTTTCTTGGTTTCCCCACTCTGTTTTTCCAACCCCTCTGGGGAAACAGAGAACTGAGCCCTGTACTATAATATAATATAACGTGCCATTTTGCAGACGCTTTTATCCAAAGCGACTTACAGTCATGCGTGCATATATATATATATATATATATTTTTTTTGTGTATGGGTGGTCACGGGGATCGAACCCACTACCCTGGCGTTACAAGCGCCGTGCTCTACCAGCTGAGCTACAGAGGACCAGGTGCAGACACATTTATGAAAGCAAAGACAAGGTCATTATTTGGGCTCTAAACACTAACAACCTACCCTTACACACCTCTTTTGCTACCCCTGCACTAAGATTTCTGCCATGGCATTTCAAGGTTTTTGGTTTACATATTCCCCCAGTCTTTGCCGCCGTTCATGTTAAGGAAGTCTAACCGTGAAATCTCCATAAGAGGTGGGAGGGAAATCACCACAATCAGAAACCAGTAGAGAAGCCCATAAAGCCGCCATGCCAGAAAAAAACATCAATTTAAGCAGATTCTGAAGACATGCCCTTAAGAACCCATGACCCATTTTCTCAGCCTATACCGCTTCCTGGGTGAGAGGACACTAAACCCCTAATTCTTCATCACGTGTTGTACTGACCTTACAAACCTTCCAGGATCAATCAAATAAGACTCCAGCAGAACCTTCTTTTTCCCCTTTAGTCTCCATCAGGAACCTAGAAAGTTCTCTCACCGTATATACTGGGCCCTCAGCCTGACTGGCTGTCAGCTCTGGATCCAATGAGCCGTCTGAAAACGAGACGCCTTGTCCTCCGCTCCCGCAGACTCACCTCCCCCCTCTTCCTCCTCCTCCATTGGTACGGTACCGTCCTCCTCCTCCCCAGTCTCTGCCCCTCTGCACTTCCCCCCTGATCAGAGCCTCTTCCCCAATGACAGGCAATATTTCCTGGGATGAGCCCACCAAGCCTTCGCCCACCGGAGTCTCTGTTACTACAGAAACCTGCCTCAGCTCATGTAGCCCAGCTGCAACCCTCCCCACCACCGCTTTCTCCACGGCCTGCGCACCACCACTTGGCCATGCACTACTACCGTGTAGCTCAGTTGGTAGAGCATGGCGCTTGCAACGCCAGGGTTGTGGGTTCGTTTCCCATGGGGGGACAGTATGGAAATGTATGCACTCAATAACTGTAAGTCGCGCTGGATAAGAGCATCTGCTAAATGACTAAAATGTAAAAAATTTACTCTCCTCCCTCCTGGTACCCCTGCCATTTATTTTGCAATTCTGAGTAATCATTATTTTAGTAAGGATTAGTAAGGAAAAACTATTTATTCAGTACTACTGCAGTTGCTTAATAATTCCAATAGATGGCAGCATAAGACCATGAATGACATTTCAGAAGATTAGTTTAGTTCTCTCCCTGGATACACCACCACTCCCCCTCACAGGAAAACTCCTCCTGCCTGAGCTTTTTACTGTCCCTTTCCACACTGCTAACGCAAGAGGAAGGACTGAAAACACATTACTGTGAAGTAATATAATGATGATTCATGTTTATTATTACCTGTTTTTATGGTCATGTTTTGAAATTATACTTCATTACTATAATGATTATCAATACGCCTGAACATTAATTCAGTCACCTCTGGTCGACAAAAACGTATTTTCCTAGTACATTAATTGTCAAATTCATCAACCAGCATCGAGCACTTTGCCTTCTCACGCAAGCGAGGGGCATGTTGAGGTAAATATGCTAACCGCGACGGTTGCATTATGTAATTTATTGGTGGGCTGGAAGATGCAGTGTTTTTTCTTTTCTATTCAGAGGCTATTTACTCCCAATATGAGATAATTTTATGTAGAAGGTTTTTATAATGCATGTTTACTAGGGTTGAGGTTAGCGCATCTGAGTAGGGATTATTTAGGTTCAATACCTGTCCCACCTATCAATCATATTCCTGCTTGTAGCCTATAACTGATGATCCCCACACTAGAAACACCGAAAACTATCTGTGCTAGCAAACCCTTTGTTCCACCACTCCCCTGTGTAACCTTGACGTTTGTTAAGAAACAAACACTTGTCTATGAAAACAGACATGTTTAACGGATTCCGCTTGGCTCCCAGCCGAGAGCACACGAAAACCACTTGCGAATTTACCAAAACTAACCAACTACTTGCGGTCTGTTCGTACGTAATAAACGGAGGCAGATTAGCCACCACAACTCTTGTCGAAAGAGGCGAAATCTGCACCAACACACCCCTCACAAAAATCCCACTCGCAACAAGACAAACCTTTTTCATTAACACAACCACCGCCTTGTTCAATCTGGATGCAGAGTGCAGATGTTCCGCTCTAACCTGTTCGCCGACCATGAGCAAAACTTCCTCCACACCTTTCTCCGGAATGCACCCGAAGCGACAGCGTTTCTTCTCCATTCGGTTGAGGCCATCACGCCGCCCTAACAAACTACCCCTACTCCCCCCTCAACTCTAAACGATAAACAGTGGAAACCAATAAACAAACCCTCCACCATCAGAAAATAAATTCAGAAAATGCGCAAGAACCAAAAGAAAAAAGAATAGATGCCCACCTCACGAACCACAAAACTCTCACGCGACCAACTTCTTCTTCTATGAAATAATGGCGGTCCACAAACCAACGTTAAAGGTGCATGCCGCCACCTACTGTGCTGGAGTGTGTGGTCAATCATGGTTTCCAACATTTCTAAATCCTCCTACCTAACTCAGTACTTCTGAGAAAATAAAAAAGAGCCCTACTAACTTCTAATATACCCTCCCCCATCCCCAAAATCTCTTCCAACCCCCCCCAACCCAGTCCAACCTCAATGACCCTACACTTCAATCTTTCCCTCTCTTCAACATACTTACAACAATATAACTACACATGCTCCACCGTTTCATCGACTATACCCTCCAGACTCAAACCATTCCCATGCTTGCCAATCAGATGTAATGACGAGTTCAATGTACAATGTCCTAAGCGCAATCGAGTAAACACCACCTCTTCCTTCCTAATCTGACCTTTGAATCTTGGTCCATCGACCTTTTTTGGAGGGCATATAAATGCCGGCCCTTGTGCTCAGAGTTACATCTCTTCTGCCACACATCTATCAAAATATCTCTGATCTTACATTTGGCCTCACCTCTACTCAGTGGAACATTAATATAAATGATATCTAGTTTCCAAGCTCTTTTAGCTAACTGGTCTACAATTGAATTCCTTTCCACACCCGAATGTGCTGGGACCCAGAAGAATCTCACTACTACACCCATTCTCTCAATTCTCCATAATAACATTAATACCTCCAATAGTAGGTCACTCCTATTAGATTTACCAGATGATAAACTATTCAATACAGACAGAGAATCTGAGCATACTATAATTCTAACAGGTTGTATGTCCTCCACCCACTGGAGGGCAACTATTATCGCCAACAGTTCACCTGAGTATACTGACAGTTCATCTGTTAGTCTTCTACATATCTGCACATCAGATTCAGGAATGTAAACGCCTGCTCCTGTGAGCCCACTATCTGGGTCCTTGGATCCATCTGTGAAAAGCCGTAAAAAAGCATAAAAACTTCTAACAATGTAATTGTCAACCATTTTCCCTATATCACTGACTTCTGACCAATCTTTCATTTTCTCTACCAAGGTTAGATCAACAACAGGGTCTGGGAGTAACCATGGAGGAACATCCCCTATCACCACAGAAGGGCCAACCTCCAACTGCCTCAAACCACTCTCATCAGCAAGCTTTCCAACTGTCCAACCAAAACCACTGCCTTGTCTACTAGTATATTCCCAACAGTCATCTAGAACAGTAGCAGTGGGATGCTCAACTTCACAGCCTTTCAACCTAACCCAATAAGATATTGACCATTTTTTACGCTGTATATCCAAAGGCATCTCACCTGCCTCCACTAGTAAGGCACATACAGATGTTGATTTAAATGCACCAATACATATCCTTAAAGCTAAATACTGTGTTCTGTCCAGGTTCTGAAGGCAAGTCTTTGCCTCTGCTCCATAAACGACACACCTGTAATCAATTGTCGTCCTGATCAGAGCTCTATAAATATCCATCAACGTTTGTCTGTCAGCACCCCATTCATAACCAGAGACTCACAAAACCAACTACCATAAAAGTGATGGAATGAGAGAGACAGAGACATCGTTACAACTCTGTACAAAGCCATAATATAACGGTTCTTCTTCTTTGGAGTTTAACGGTGGTTGGTATCCAATATGTTGCATTACCGCCCCCAACTGGACTATAATATCAATCCATTATACTTTGTAATAATACAAAAAACACCCTTCCAACTAACCCTACACTCATTAAATACCCACTACCCCATTCCACTACTTTGACCCTATCTGCTCCTGCACCATGCCAACGGCCTGGGAGGACGGAACACCACCACTCAACACACCCTGTAACTCTTCTGAAGTCAAATCTCGTATGCCCAAATACTTCTCTGCAGCTGCCACCACAACATATATTTTCTGTGATTTACATTCCATTTCTGCAGTACAGTTAATAAACATTGCTATGAATGGTAAGAAGCTAACTTTACTGAAGCTTATATCACTCGTTGGCCTATCCCTCTGTGCTGGCACAGATCTACTACTCACAGGGATCCTCTCAGGATCTCTCACCCTTGACACATCCGCCTCTACTTTCTTCACTGTCTCAGCATACGACACCTTCTGCACTACTCTGACTCAAGCCACCTCAACCTACCTCTCTCGCACCGGACACTTCAGATCCCCAGCAACATGGGCATCCCTACAGTTGACACACACAACTTTATCCACCGAAACTACACAATCCTCTATCCCATGCCCTCCTGCACAATTCCCACATCTTGGAATCCCCCTCCTACAAACTGCTGCAACATGACCATAAACGTTGCACCTGAAACAGTGCAGTGGATTCGGCACAAAAGCTCTAACAGGATAACTGATATATCCTAACATGACTGTCACACCAAACGGCAGGCATCACAAACACCAGGGGCCTCATGTACAAAGACTTGCGTTGAATTCATACTAAAACATTGCGTACGGACATAGCCATAAATGTGCGTATGCACCAAAAAAATCTGATGTATGAATCTCTGCGTACGCAGCATTCCACATACATTCTCTTTGTACATCCCAATCAACGCGAAATTGAGCGCACATGCACGAGCACCACACCACACCCTGTCTCCTCCCTCAATTAAATCAATTTAAATATGGTAATTAGTCCAATTTGCAAAAGAAACCTGCAAGAACATGGCTAAAGCAAGCAAGAAACGAAATTTCACTGAAAACGAATTAGAGGTGCTACTATCAGAGGTAGAAACAAGAAAAAATATTTTATTTGGAAATCTGTCCTCTGGAATTAATAACAAAAGAAAGAAAAAAGAGTGGGCGAGTTTGTCTGATGCCGTCAACGCGGTGGGATCTGAGAGTCGCACCGTAAATGAACTGAAGAAGAAATGGTCAGACATAAAGGTGGAAGTTAAGCGGAGAACTGCTGCGCACCGACAAAGTGTGGGCAGAACAGGCGGTGGTACAGGGACGGATGAACTTGCACCCTTTGATCAGAGAGTTGCCTCTATTGTAGGAGACACGTTAATCTCTGGAATCGTATCCGCTGATGTAGGAGACTCGGATATACTACACAACTGCCAGCAAGGTGACTCAGATTTATTTCCTTAACTTTGATATACACAGCCAGCCACCGTTTAATTTTAAAATGCATGCAATATAGCAAAAGGTACACCAGAGATTTCACGTATCCACTGCTTTTATTGCAAATGCGTGTACCCATTAATAAGGAACAGACTCAAATTACTGTTAAGATGTGCCTGTGTTTAATTGGACTTAGGAACCGCAGGAACGTCCACTGGCACGCACTCAGAGTCCGCACCACCTGAGCAGCCAGAGCCCATTCAGTCCAGCGTCTCCCGTGTCTCTAATGTTCCCCCCAGTGCTGAAGCCCGTCCATCTGGCCGTGTCTTGACGCATGCTGTTCTGGAGTCACAACAACAAATTGTTAAGGCCATTGAAGAAATGAACAGTCACCTTAAAAATGTCACTGACACACTCACAGAAATAAGCCATTCATTAAAATAATTGGTCAAAAAATGAACTTTGTGTCTGAGTACCATTTATATTGTCGCAATTACACGTTGACGGGCCTGAATGGCTTGTTTATTGTGCTGCACATATACTGGTCCTGGGTCAGGGTCATCTGGCGGTGCCCCCACCTCACCAAGGGGTATGCCATGCCTGTGCGTGACATTGTGCAGCACTCCACAGGCCAGTATGATGCGGCAAACCTTGTCAGGGCGGTATAACAGCATCCCCCCGGTCCTGTCAAGGCAGCGCCACCGACATTTCAGCTGCCCAATCGCCCGCTCCACAACTGACCGAGTGCGGGAATGGGCATCATTGTATCTGCGCTCTCGGTCAGTTTGTGGGTTGGTGAGGGGGGTTAACAGCCACGTCTTTAGTGGATAACCACTGTCTCCTGATGGGCAGTAATAATAATTACAGACACAAACATTTTACTTTTAGATAGAACCATACATTTTTTAAATGCATAACTTACCAAGTAGCCACCCATCGCGCACCCTGCCAGCTTGGAGTCTCATCCCAACCATGCTGTTTGTAAGGATATATGAATCATGGGTTGACCCAGGCCACCTTGCCACAATATTTGTTAGGCGCATTTGTGCATCACATATAATCTGCACATTTATTGAATGGAAATGTTTCCGATTCACATATGCAAATTCGTCTTCAGATGGCGCCTTTATAGCAATATGTGTGCAGTCGATCGCTCCGATTACATTAGGAAAACCGGCTATCGCTGCAAATTGCGCTTTGATGTTTGGCTGGTCACCTGCATCGTATGGGAACGTTATATACCTGGTAGACAAGCGGATGATGCCATCCCATACAGGTGGCATTGCACGGCTCAAACACGACTGGCTTATTCCTGAGCGGTCTGCCAGTTCTCTTTGGAAAGAACCGGTTGCTAGGAAACCAAGTGTAGTAAGCACCTGTAAAGGAACGGGTAATGCGTGGCTCCTCACTGTCTCTCTTTCCAAATTCGGACCCAACTCAGCGCAGAGCTCCAAGAGTATAGCCCTTGGAAATCTGAAACGGCTGATGAGCCAGTCATCGTCGTGGGCCAGAAAATCACCGTGGTCCCTAAAAACTTGTTCTCTCCGGATTTGTCCATTGAAAATGTCTTCTAATAAAGCCAAAGCTGCCATTGCTAGACGGGTTGTATCAATTTTCACATCCTTTATATATGTTCTTACTTAATTGCATAATTAATAGAATATTCTAATAAGACTCGTGTGACAATAATATGGCAAATCATTTATCAATTACAAATTATAAGCAATATCTGGCAGGTGCGATAGAACAGTTCGTAGTGTAATGTTTGCCACTTCACTTTATTGCCTCTATGAGTCGCCAACGGACAAACATCACAAAAATGTACGTACGCCAGGCCTGAAGTTTACGTGGAAGAACGCACATTCTTACGTTAATTTCACTGTTAGTACATCTGACCGTGAACGTGAAAGCTGGCGTACGCCGTGTTTTCGTGCCTTGGAGTGAAGGTCTGTCTGCACTGAGGACAGCTATAGACCCCTTTCAGAACATCCTGATCCCAGCAGCCCTCAATACAGCTCCTACAGTAACTATGTCCACAGGCAGTAGAGACCGGCTCCTTCAGTAGATCCAGACAGACAGAACAACAGAACTGGTCCTGGTCCAGCAGAACACCCTGATGAGCCATTTGGACGGTTGTTCACTCTCACACAGACAGACGACACAGAGACTCAGATCAGTTTTGTTTCCACAGAAGAGAGTTTGTGGAGAGGGATGGACTTCCTGGTTGTGCCAGAGGGGTGGGGTTTTAAGGAGGGAGGGAGGGAGGGAGGGAGAGGTTTGAGGAATGGAAGAAGAGAGAGAGGGACTGCATGCAACAGCAAGAGGGAGACAAATAGTTTTGTTCCTGTGGTGAATTAGTATTAATAAATTGTAGAGTTTGATGGACTATGAGGTAGAACTGGGTTAATCAAGAGCATAAAGTTAGAATTCTTTGTTACTGGGCCAGGAATTGTATTGGGTCATTTAATTTCACTGTGTGGGTGAGTAGAGCGGGAATCTGCCCTAGGGTCAGAGTGCTTGCTCTTACTTAAATCCATGGCTGTCTTATCTGATGAGAGACTGAAACTAGCTTGGGGCCATTTGTTTTTGTCTTCAAACACAGTGAAAAGAGCCAGGGTTGAACAGAGTTTAAACTAAACATGAGTGTTTTTGCAAGATAAGGATTGATTGATTGTAGTACTCTGAATTTAATGAAAGTTGAGTTTAGCTGCTCTCAGAGACAAAGGAAGTGGGCGGGGCAACAAAAGAGCGGGAAAACTGAAGAGGACTATATAAAATGGAGGGAGACCGCAAGAACGGTGTGCCACTCTGCAGACTGGTATCGGCTTTGTTGAAAACTTGAATAAAGTCATTTCTTGATGCAACAAAAACTCTGTAAGACCTTATTTGTAATAAAGTATAGTGGTTATTTTCCACAACATTCCTAGGTTGGAGCCCTTAACATGGAACAAGTGAAATAATGAATCTTAAAATGTGAGTTGTTAGAATATATAAAGGATAACAGTTTCTATGAACTACATATGTGTAATTATTTTAATGATCTTTATAATGCCTTATAATACACTTACTTGTTTAAATTAAGCAATAAGGCCTGAGGAGGTGTGGTATATAGCAATGTTTACTATTCATTTCTGATTGTTTATTTCACTTTTGTTTATTATCTATTTCACTTGCTTTGGCAATGTAAACATATGTTTCCCATGCCAATAAAGCCATTTGAATTGAGAGAGAGAGAGAGAGAGAGAGAGAAGAGCGAGAGAGAGAAGAGCGAGAGAGAGAAGAGCGAGAGAGAGAAGAGAGAGATCCATGTTAATGTATAGGGGACATGAGTCAGTCATGGTTACTCATGGTTATGTGATGAAGTAGCCAAGCCTGCGATTTCAAAATCAGTGTCGGCCCTCAGCCCAATAGGGAATGTCCTCTTGGTGTAACGGTCAAGCTGTTGCTTTCTCCCGCAGTAGACCTGGTTCATATCCCGTCGGTTACATTAAGCAGTCTATTCTCTGAACAGAGTCCAGACAGCATGTTCCCAACAGTGAGGTCAGTGGGATTGGAGAGAGTCCCCTCTCCCTCTCTCTGTCTCTCTCTCTGTCTCTCTCTCCCTCTCTGACTTGAAGAGAGAAGTGAAATTGTGTGTCTCCTCTGGTCAACAATACTCACCTTGAGAGACTCCACAGCCTGTTTGAGCTCCTTCAGCTCCTTCTCTCTCTCCTGGAATCTCTGCTGGACCTTCTGCTGACTCATCCCCAGCTGCCTCTGTGGAGAATCACTCTTCAATGAGCTATCACGCTTTATTTGTCCAATAGATCAATAGTATAGTAATGGGACATAGGGTCCATAGAGAGGAAGGTCTAAAATCTTGAGGAAGTCCCTTTACCATATGACATTTTCTATGTTTCTGTCACGTTCGTCGGATACAGAGGACCAAGGCGCAGCGTGGAAGGTGAACATATTTATTAAATAATGATTACACGAACAAAAACAACAAATCGATACGTGACGTCCAAAGGTGCAAAACACAAACCTACACAGGAACAAGATCCAATAAACACTGTGGGAAAACTGGCTGTTTAAGTATGGTACCCAATCAGAGACAACAAGCAACAGCTGATACACGTTGCCTCTGATTGAGAACCACACTGGCCAATATAGAACTACAAAACTAGAACGAAAAACAAATGAAAACTCACACCCTGGCTCAATATACTAGAGTCCCCAGAGCCAGGGCGTGACAGTTGCTATGTTAATGATTATAGTATGTATGGTAGGTGTACATGTATCAAGGGGTTGAGACTGAACTTTGAACTCTTAAAAGGGCATTCGGAATGATAATAGTGTTTGAGTTCAGAAAATGGTGATACATTGGGAGCAAACTCAATATACTCAAGGTTTGTGTTCATATTTGTTCTGCCGTGGATTGATTTCATTTGTATGATCTCATATTCAAACAGCCTTAGTTCCTACTGTATCTTTAATTCTTTGTTTATCAGACAGTCACCAACAAGTAGTTCTGGTCTTACCTGTTTCTCAGTCCTCTCTGCTGCAGCTGACACTGTATCATGGCCTTTATGTTCATCCATTGTACACAGCAGACAGATACACTGTTGATCGGTACGACAGAAAACCTCCAGCAGTTTTCATGATCAGAGCAGATCTTCTCCTGTAGTTGTGCGGTGGCTTTGACCAGCTTGTGCTTCTTCAAAGCAGGAGATTCATAGTGAGGTTGGAGGTGAGTCTCACAGTAAGAGGCCAGACACACCAGACAGGACATGAGGGCTTTCTGCTTTCTGGTCCCAGTGCAGACATCACACGCCACATCTCCAGGTCCAGCAGAGCACAGAGCAGGAGGGGGAGCAGCCTGGAGTCCTGTCTTCTTCAGTTTCTCCACCACTTCAGCCAACATGTTATTTTTCCTCAGATTAGGCCTTGGAGTGAAGGTCTCTCTGCACTGAGGACAGCTATAGACCCCTTTCAGAACATCCTGATCCCAGCAGCCGTCAATACAGCTCCTACAGTAACTGTGTCCACAGGGGATGGTGACCGGCTCCTTCAGTAGATCCAGACAGACAGAACAACATAACTGGTCCTGGTCCAGCAGAACTCCCTGCTGAGACATTTGGACGGTTGTTCACTCTCACACAGACAGACGACACAGAGACTCAGTTTAGTTTCCTCAGAAGAAAGTTTGTGGGACTTCCTGGTTCTGCCAGAAGGGTGGGGTTAGAGGGAGGGAGGGGTTAGAGGGAGAGAGAGAGAGAGAGAGAGAGAGAGAGAGAGAGAGAGAGAGAGAGAGAGAGAGAGAGAGAGAGAGAGAGAGAGAGAGAGAGAGAGAGAGAACTGTACGCAATGTTAATAGAGACTAAGATTTGTGTTCCTAGGTTTGGGCCCTTAATATGGAATAAATTAAATAGAGTGGTTAGAATATGTAAAGGGTAACAGTTTCTATGAAGTACATATGTATAATGCTTTTAATGAATTGTGTAATGCCTTAAACGTATGTGCTATGACACTAACTATAACCATCCATAATACAAGACTCACATTTCATTTACTCAGAGGTGGGGCTTACAAGACTCACATTTCATATACTCAGAGGTGGGGCTTACAATACTCACATTTCATATACTTTTCAAGACATCACTGTAGGACAAACATTTGATTTGATATCAGAATATACTTCAAATAAAATAAATCAATGTATGCTACAGCAGAACACATATTATAGTATATAGGCCTCCTGCCTATCTGATAATATGAAGCGCATATTCAGATTAACTTCACAGTACAGAACAAGTTTGTAAAGATTTCCAGAACCTCCCACAACACGGCCATTTCCTGGTGCGTCTTCTCCTCCCTATTTCTTGTTTTGCTCCTGGTGTCTGTGACACGTCTGGGTCCTTTAGCAATCCATGACCTCACATAGGGGACTGGGTTGAATTTGGTCAGGGGTGGGCCAACAAGGTTCAGATAGAGTAGCCCTGATATGGTGGAGGTATGCAGAGAGGCGCGGGTTGAGGTGCAAATCAGATTCCTTTGAGAAAATCCCTGCTGGCCTTCTGCACTGGAGATGGGGATGGTGCTGACCGCCATCAACATATCTTTAAGTCCATCTGCAGATGGGGATGATGCTGACCACCATCAACATCTCTTTAAGTCCATCTGGAGATGGGGATGGTGCTGACCACCATCAACATCTCTTTAAGTCCATCTGGCGATGGGATGGTGCTGACCACCATCAACATCTCTTTAAGTCCATCTGGAGATGGGTATGGTGCTGACCACCATCAACAGCTCTTTAAGTCCATCTGGAAAGTCTCCTTTATCATTACCATCAGAGTCCCTGTACTGCCTGTAGGCCCGTATGACCATACGTGGACTGTCAATGCCAAACCTCTGGCAGAGAGATTCTATCACTGTTTCTCCATACAGTGCTCCTGCATCCTCTGGCCAGTATTGAGCATAAAGCACCTTCAGCTCCTCTATGAACTGGCTGTATCCTGTATTGTCCACCGCCCGTCCTCCTTGAGAACATTATAGCCTCCATGTTCCTCGCCAAGCTCTAGAAAAACTCTGTCTGATTAAGTACTCTGTCGCTGGGTCTTCCACCATTCAGTTTGACTCCTTGGAAAGAGTTCTCCTGAATCCCTCTCTGGCTGAGTTGTGTGTCGGCCTGGCTGCTCTGCCATGGCACTGAACACCCTCACTTCCCTGGTGACTGCCCTGTGTGCAGTAATAACACCCTCACTTCCCTGGTGACTGCCCTGTGTGCAGTAATAACAGCCTCACTTCCCTGGTGACTGCCCTGTGTGCAGTAATTACACCCTCACTTCCCTGGTGACTGCCCTGTGTGCAGTAATTACACCCTCCCTTCCCTGGTGACTGCCCTGTGTGCAGTAATAATTGTGCAGTCTCTCATTTGGAGCTCGAGTGACAATTCAGATAGTTCTTTAAATGCATCACACATAAGGCCTAGATTGTTAACAAACGCATGCGAGGATATCCCCATGGCAAGGCCACTATAACTCTGACGGGTCACGCCGTCGTGGGAGGCATCCTCAGCTGCTGTGGTGAAATGCTGGTGAAGAGCCGGGTAATTTCTCCACACAGACTCTACAGTTCTAAGGAGACCAATAGTTTACATTTTTACATTTACATTTTAGTCATTTAGCAGACGCTCTTATCCAGAGCCACTTACAGTTAGTGAGTGCATACATTATTTTTTTAATTTTTCATACTGGCCCCCCGTGGGAAATGAACCCACAACCCTGGCGTTGCATACCAACTGAGCTACATCCCTGTGTCTCACCTGTAAGGAGACCAATAGTTTAAATGTGTCTCACCTATAAGGAGACAAAATACCAGTTTAAATGTGTCTAACCTATAAGGAGACCAAGACCAGTTTAAATGTGTCTAACCTGTAAGGAGACCAAGACCAGTTTAAATGTGTCTCACCTGTAAGGAGACCTAGAGCAGTTTAAATGTGTCTAACCTGTAAGGAGACCTAGACCAGTTTAAATGTGTCCAACCTATAAGGAGACCAAGACCAGTTTAAATGTGTCTAACCTGTAAGGAGACCAAGACCAGTTTAAATGTGGACAAATGAGACCCAGAGTGTGAACATTAATGCTAGTGTGATGATGATGCTGTCAGTACAGCATAGTGTGGTGAGTTTCAGAATTGGTCATTAGTCCTCATAGGGGATGGTTTCATTATATGGAGTAGCAGTGATCTTCATGACATTGCGCATGTTTGGGATCAAATCCATTGCAGTCAACTGCACAGACTCACTAATCTACAAATCCACTTGCATCTCAAATATTGACTCACTAAGTGGTCCAGATCAGTGATTCTGTGCCTCTCCTTGATCAGACTGATCCCCTCCAACACACTGATGCCTGTTTCTCACTATAGAGCCGAGTCAAGCCAAGCAGGGCCAAACTGGGCTGGCTAACACTACAGAGCTGAGTCAAGCCAAGCAGGGCCAAACTGGGCTGGCTAACACTACAGAGCTGAGTCAAGCCAAGCAGGGCCAAACTGGGCTGGCTAACACTACAGAGCTGAGTCAAGCCAAGCAGGGCCAAACTGGGCTGGCTAACACTACAGAGCTGAGTCAAGCCAAGCAGGGCCAAACTGGGCTGGCTAACACTACAGAGCTGAGTCAAGCCAAGCAGGGCCAAACTGGGCTGGTTACTCATCCACCATAGTTCTGGAATCATCCTTGAAAGGATTATGTGTAATGAAATATCACAGCCAGTACAGTTGTGGTCAGCTCTGTTGTGTGAATCTTGTTTCTCCATACCTCTAAATGCCATCTTATTAGATGGTGCCACTTTCAAATAAAATAAAATAAAATGTCATTACATTTGTCACACGCGCCGAATACAACAGGTGTAGACCTTACCGTGAAATGCTTACTTACAAGCCCTTAACCAACAATGCAGTTCAAGAAATAGAGTTAAGAAAATATTTACTAAATAAACTAAACGTAAAAAATCTAATCAAACACAATAAAATGACATAACAATAACGAGGCTATATACAGGGGGTCATTCTAGAGGTGGAGTAGCTCTGCCAGTGTATAGATAATAAACAGCAAGTAGCAGCAGTGTGGGTGGTCAATGTAAATAGTCTGGGTCACCATTTGATTAATTGTTCCCCCATTCGTTTGTGATTGAGACCTGCAGTCATCTTGATTTAAGACCACTTTTGAGAAGTGTTCCACAGGCAGTAAATCTATTACAGGATAAATGGAAACTGGATCCATTTCATTCTATTAACATGGTTTATGTGTGTTATAGCAGTAATGGGGTTAAACCAATATTAAAATGACAACTCCATAGGTGGGTACCAGGTCAGGGGAGTTAATCTCTGCTCCCAGCATCCCTGGAACAGTACTGATCAACATAGCTGACCTGATTCAGAGGTGGACCAGTGATGTTTTCCTCTCAGTGGTGAGACTTGCCGTTCCATTTGACACACCTTTACCTGATAAGATCATACAAGATGTTACAGGCTTATTGCATGTGGAAACCGACCTGTGTTCAAACACTATTTAAAATAATTGAGAATACTTAATAAGCAATGCTTGATTGAGTTTGCCTGATGTAATGGACCAATAGAAAAGTCCTAAAAGTACAAACAAACCTCACCCACCTGAAAGACTAAAGCAAATGCTAAAAGTATTTGTAAGATTTCAAATAGTATTTACTTATTGTACAAGACCAGTTAGTCCCTCCCTGTTTCAGTTAATTTTCTTCAGTTTGGTGCCTAGTGAATACGACTCAGGTCTCTGTGGAAACATCAATGTAAATTCACCTTTGATTTTTACTCCTCACTTTCCCTTTCAGGTCCATAGGGTTTTGCTGCCCCCTGCTGGAGACTGGAGCACAAGGCAGTCCCTGGCTTTCTTTGTGCAGCCGGACGACGAGGTCCTCATCACCTGTTGTGACGGGTCCAACAAATATCCCCCGGTGAAGGCAGGGTCCTATCTCATCCAACACTTCAATTACTCTTATGGAGGGAAGGAGCATTTCACATGTTAAACTATGGAATGAACTGTACATTTTATGGAGACTTCAAATACAGGTTTTCTTTATTGCAAGAATAATTCTGAAAATGTGATTATTTTGTGTACTGCAATTATGCTAGTGAGACAGAATAAGTCAGTAATGAGAGAATAAATAAGTCAACCATTACCTCTCTTCTCTTTCACATCCCTCTACCATCACTCCATGGGGGATGTCCCAATAATCTCTCCTTCCTCTTGAAGTGTGCACTCATTCACTACTCCTCACAAATGTAAAAGCATCAGATTGGTGTTGGCATAGGGTAGAGGGAGTTCACATATACCAGTCATGCAAAATATTGATGTTTGATGGCCCGAATGTATGGCGAATATCGAAACTCAAGCCAATTTTAAACAAGCTTTTCGCTTCTGACGTTTTTATCTGCTCTACCATCACCTGTCGGGTAAGGTTGAACGCCTCCTCTCCTACTCAGCCTCCTAAAAAATCTTCTCCCAAGCGGGTGTGACACCTACTGCTGTTGCACTGCTGCTTGGATCCCACCTGGCGATCTGTTCACCGTCTGCCCTGGCCTGTCTCCCCCTGTCTGGTAAAGGTACCCCTGCCACACTCCCCCCTCTCTCCCGAGCTTTCGCTCACCTCCAGCACACACGCACTTAACACACACACCGCAGACTTTGGACTGATAGGAATTTTATGTAGGCTAATTAACTTGTGAAGCTTACTATGTGAGATTACTCAGAAACACTTCAATTAATTAGTATTGGCCTACTATTTATTTATTTGATCTCATACTTGTATAGCCTACTGGACTCATAGAGAGCTACTTTCTCATGTTATTTTGTTGGGGCGAGTGACTCTTTGAACTTACAATGGCTAGCCCCAAGTCGTTATATTTTTTTATTGTGCTTTATGTTATTTGCCTCATGACTCCTGCGTGCTTTGTTGACTATGTACTTGCTTGTTTACCCAACCATGGGACAGACCATGTTTGTTTCCATACTCGGGACTCTGACTCTCTATTGGTAACACAGACTCTTGAAGCTCCAATCCACTAGAAGCTTATTACCTAAAATGGATCAATTGAAAGTGTGGGTTCACAGCTCCAATCCAGATGTGTTGGTCATTACTGAGACGTGGTTAAGAAAGAGTGTTCTCAACACTGATGTTAACCTTTCTGGTTATAACCTTTTTCGGCAAGACAGATCTTCCAAAGGTGGTGGAGTGGCAATCTTTACCAAGGAACACCTTCAGTGCATGTACCCTACGTGCCCTAAGCTCTCTCCTGGTCCCTTACACAGCACCGGCCTGTACCCTACGTGCCCTAAGCTCTCTCCTGGCCCCTTACACAGCACCGGCCTGTACCCTACCTGCCCTAAGCTCTCTCCTGGCCCCTTACACTAAGTCTGAATTCATTTGTCCTGCTAGGTGACCTAAACTGGGACATATTTAAACCATCAGACCAAGTCCTAAAGCAATGGTACTCCTTAAATCTTTCTCAGATTATTACCAATCCCACAAGGTATGACTCCAAACACCAAGAAAAGGCTACTCTCCTTGATGTTATCATCAGAAATAATCCTGATAGGTATCAGTCTGGTGTTTTCTGTAATGACCTTAGTGATCACTGTTTTACAGCCTGTGTTCGTAATGGCTGCTCAGTGAAACAACCTGTCCTGTCCTGACACTTGCTAAAATAATTTAATGAGCAAGCCTTCCTTCATGACCTGGCCTCTGTAAATGGGTATAGAATCAGCTTGATCCCCTCTGTCGAAGACACTAGGACCTTCTTTTTTGATATTTTCAGTGGTATTGTTAACAAACACGCCCCATAAAGAAAAAAAGAATTAAAAACAGGTTCAGCCCCTGATCTGGTAGAGTTACTCCACCTCAAAAATTCCATTTGTCGAAAGGCTCGGCACACGCATACTCAGGCTGACTGGGTCTCGTTTAGGCAAATGAGAAATAAGTGCACTCAGGCTATCCGGAAGGCCAAAGTTAATTACTTTAAGGAGCAGTTCTCTCGCTGTGGGTCTAACCTCAAGAAGTTCTGGAAAACGGTTAAAGACCTGGAGAATAAACCCTCCTCCTCACAGCTGTCCATGTCCCTTAATGTTGATGATGTTGTTGTTACTGACAAGGAGCACACGGCTGAGCTCTTTAATCACCACTTCATTAAGTCAGGATTCCTATTTGACTCAGCCATGCCTCATTGCCCGTCCAACATTTCCTCATCTCCCACCCCTTCCAATGCGACTAGCCCCGATGCTCCTCCCTCTTTTTCCCCTGCCCCACTACAAAGTTTCTCCCTGCAGGCAGTCACTGAGTCTGAGGTGCTAAAGGAGCTCCTTAAACTTGATCCCAAAAAAACATCTGGGTCAGACGATTTAGATCATTTCTTCTTTAAGGTTGCAGCCCCTATCATCCCCAAGCCAATCTTTGACCTTTTTAACCTCTTAAGGATCTGACACTTTTTTTCAATTGTCGCCTAAAATGTCATACCTAAATCTAACTGCCTGTAGCTCAGGACCTGAAGCAAGGATATGCATATTCATGATACCATTTGAAAGGAAACACTTTGAAGTTTGTGGAAATGTGAAATTAATGTAGGAGAATATAACACATTAGATCTGGTAAAAGATAATACAAACAAAAAAACATGTGTTTCTGTTATTTGTAATTTATTTTGATCATCTTTGAAATGCAAGAGAAAGGCCACAATATAATATTGCAGTTTAGGTGCAATTTAGATTTTGGCCAATAGATGGCAGCAGTGTGTATGCAAAGTTTCAGATTGATCCACTGGACTATTTTGTATCAAGTCTGCCCAAATGTGCCGAATTGGTCAATTGATACATTGTCAAGTACATAACTACAGAGAACATACAAAAATGATATGGTAATACAAAATGTAAGTTTTCACACTCCCAGGAATGTCATACATGATGGATCATTAGCTTATACACTAACTTTCACACATCTAGATGGCCGGGCGGGGTGGGTGTAGAGCCAGAGACAGCAGGGGTTCAAACTGTAGAACCCAGTTCCTACATTTGAATATAAAAATTGATTTTATCAAACAAAACTATGCTACATTTTATCTCTGCGACCCTTATGATGACAAATCAGAGCAAGATTACTGAATGTAAGTACATTATTTACCTTCAGAGGTGAATGTATCAAACCAGTTGCCGTGATAAGATTGTTGTTGCTGTGCACTCAAACAATAGCATGGTATTTTTTCACTATAATAGCTACTGTAAATTGGACAGTGCAGTTAGATTAACAAGAATTTAAGCTTTCTGCCCATATAAGACATGTCTATGTCCTGGAAAGTTTGCTGTTACTTACAACAGTCATGCTAATCACATTAGTGCACGTCCCCGCAGGAGGCCTTTTGCCTTTTGGTAGGCCGTCATTGTAAATAAGAATTTGTTCTTAACTGACTTGCCTAGTTAAATAAAGGTAAAAAGCAGTACTATTACGGAGATAAAACCCAGGATAGAATGTTGATGTACAAGATTAAAACATTACATTTGAAGAAATATCAGAAAATATCATTTATATTCATTAAGTGGGCCCCTACTACAGTTTAACCAGCTCAGCAGTACCAGAGACAAGACAATCAATAGAAACCCCAGGATAGAGGGGCTGAGTGAATGTGGTCTGGACTCTGTGGAGGAGGGTCATTGTGTCAGAGACGCTGTAGAAGGACAGAGTACCTGCCTTGTGATCCAGGTACACTCCTACTCTGGAGGACTGAGGGCCTGATACTTTAGTCCTAACACTATTGTGTCTGAACCAATAACCACCACTATAGTAGTGTAAACTCCAGGACTTGTCATTGAGTCCAAATGTATTAACTCTCTCTGTTCTGCTGATGTCTTTATATGAGACTGCTGTAACAACACACTCCCCACTCGACTCCACCTCCCAGTAACAGCGTCCAGACAGACCCTCTCTACACAGAACCATCAAGTCGTTTGTGAATCTGTCTGGATGATCAGGATATGGTTGGACTTGGCCTGTATAGGTCACCTTTCTGTTCCCTTCAGACAGAGAGAGGCGTGTGTGTGCTGTGTTTGGGTCCAGTGTGAGCTGACAGGAATCTGGGAGAAGAGCAGAGCAGAGACCAAAGAGGGGAGTTAGAACAATAAGTTAAGTCAGATACTGTATCTACCCTGTCTTTGATTAGAGCACAGCAGAGATCAAATCAGAGAAATATGAGGAGTCAGATAGATCCCCAGTCGTTGATTAGATCTACTATTGCTATATATTTCTAGAGGGATTGTTAGGAGTGTCAGTAAAAAGAGACAGTTACAGTAAAAAGAGACTGTAGCGGCTTTCGGATCGACGTGGGAAAACCCAGTTAAAGTTTGAGACACATCCAGTAAATCCAACGAATCCAAAATGAAAATGATGGCTTGATGAACAAAACTGAAAACATTTATTTGTAGAATCCAAAAGGAAAAGTGCAAGGTTAACAAAGATTCCAATATTCCAGGTAAAAAGGTGTGGTTCAAAACATGTATGCCATCCCAGTCTCCCAAACATTTGCAATAGCTGGAGGCCTTACTTCCTGTCTCTATATACCCAATATGAGCCAATCTGGGTGGAGGCGGATGGAGGCGTGCCCACCTGTACTTCACCACTATCAGTTACCAGACACAGTCTAAGAGGTGGTTACTACTTAAAGTCCCCAGGACCGTTACCCAGTTACACTGCATTCTCCTATTGTGCACCATATGCATGGAATTGTCTGCAAAGTATGTAACTAGATATACTAGTGCCCCTCAGTTAGTTTAAAACTGGTTTTTTTTTAAGTGTTCAGGAGGAGTGGAAATGTTTGCTGTAGGCCAGATAGTATTGTTGTGCTGATTGTATTGAATGTTGTAATGTTGTATTGAATGCTGCTGCCTTCTTGGTCAGGTCTCCCTTGAAAAAGAGACTTTGAGTCTCAGCGGGCTTTTCCTGGTTAAATAAAGGTTAAATAAATAAAATAAATGAACAACGAGCCACATGATCTAATAAACAAATATTTGCATAACCAAGGAAAAACAAAACTGTCTCCAATAGAGACTGAAGGATAATCCAGAATAAAGAGACTGAAGGTTAATTCAGAATAAAGAGACTGTAGGATAACTCAGAATAAAGAGACTGTAGGTTAATTCAGAATAAAGAGACTGTAGGTTAATACAGAATAAAGAGACTCACATTGTAAGAACTGTTCTCTGGTCTTGGGCTCTGGAGGCAGTACAACATCCACTATATTCACTACAGACACACAAACACATTCACAGAGAGAGGGAATGTTATCATCATACCATATTCCACATGTTTATGAC
Organism: Coregonus lavaretus; assembly: GCF_964263955.1. Classification (NCBI taxonomy): domain Eukaryota; kingdom Metazoa; phylum Chordata; class Actinopteri; order Salmoniformes; family Salmonidae; genus Coregonus; species Coregonus lavaretus. The sequence continues at coordinate 8,088,093 of NC_140008.1, forward strand.
TAGTAGGGAACTTTCAATGGTCTAAAGTTGATGTTCTTATTATTTTCAACACACCTGTAGTGGAGATCTTGGTCCATTCTCCTTTAAGGATGTCTTCTAGTTTCTCTCTCAGTTCAGACACAGTCTTACTCACATCTCCAAAGTACTGAAGAGGACGGACAACGATGCTGGGTAAGTCTGAAGATACACTGGTACTGGAGAGAGACTGATAACTCTGGAGAGAGAGAGAGAGAGACAGAGACAGAGACAGAGACAGAGACAGAGAGAGAGAGAGAGAGAGAGAGAGAGAGAGAGAGAGAGAGAGAGAGAGAGAGAGAGAGAGAGAGAGAGAGAGAGAGAGAGAGAGAGAGAGAGAGAGAGAGAGAACAGAACAGAACAGAACAGAACCAAATTATTGAGAGTTTCACATAGAGTTTTAATTTCATATCACATGTAACAAGGCAGTTTAAATACCTGGAGGAAATGGATGTGATCCTCTGTGTGTGAGAGCTTCTCCAGCTCAGTGCTTCTCTTCCTCAGCTCAGCTATATTCTGCTTCAGTTGCTCCAGGAGTCCTTCAGCTTGACTCACTTGAGCCTTCTCTTGGGCTCTGATCAGCTCCTTCACCTCAGAGCACCTTCTCTCAATGGAGCAGATCAGCTCAGTAAAAATCGTATCACTGTACTCCACTGCTGCCTGTGCAGAGCGCTGGAGAGAGAGAGAGAGAGAGAGAGAGAGAGAGAGAGAGAGAGAGTCTGTCATTGCAGAAAGAGGACACCCCTCCCCAACTCCCAGGTCAACCCGAGCCAACCAGCTATTGGTGTCCAGGGCTCCATGTAATACCCTCCACTGGAGGACCCCTGACCTTTCCAGCACTGGGAGCTTATAGAGCACCCTCCACCTATACCCTAACTCCTACTGCACCAGATTCTTCATCATCATGTGCATTGATGCCAGGCTCTGGTTCTGAGCTCTTCACCACACCTTCCACCTCACTTAACTTTCCCTCATTCATTTCCATTGGTTAAATTAAGCACTCTCCCGAGTGGCACAGTGGTCTAAGGCACTGCATTGCAGTGCTAGCTGTGCCACTAGATCCTGGTTCGAATCCAGGCTCTGTCGTAGCCGGCTGTGACCGGGAGACCCATAGGGCGGCGCACAATTGGCCCAGCGTCGTCCAGGGTAGGGGAGGGAATGGCCGGCAGGGATGTAGCTCAGTTGGTAGAGCATGGCGTTTGCAACGCCAGGGTTGTGGGTTCGATTCCCACAGGGGGCCAGTATGCAAAATAAAAAAATATTAAAATAATGTATGCACTCACTAACTGTAAGTCGCTCTGGATAAGAGCGTCTGCTAAATGACTAAAAATGTAAATGTAAAAATGCAGTATATTCTCTGAAAGGGGTCCAGACAGCCTGTTCCCAACAGTGGGGTCAGTGGGATTGGATAAGGGCCCCTCTCCCTCTCTCTGACTGGAGGAGAGAAGTGAAATTATGCATCTCCTCTGGTCAACAATACTCACCTTGAGAGACTTTACAGCCTGTTGGAGCTCCTTCTCTCTTTCCTGGAATCTCTGCTGGACCTTCTGCTGACTCATTCCCAGCTGCCTCTGTGGAGAATCACTCTTCAATGAGCTATCAAGCTTTATTTGTCCAGTAGATCAATAGTATAGTAATGGGACATAGGGCCCATAGAAGATAGGGATTAATATGTTGAGGAAGTGTTTGTGTGAAATTATATTATTATATTGTTATGTGAATGATTATAGTTTTAACAGTGCACAAAACAATGAGCTCATTGGGTGTTTGATAACGAATGATAATGGTGTTTGATAACGAATGATAATGGTGTTTGACTTGTTGATACTTATTCATGTTACCATACTATAACTTATTGATTACATTACATGTATAAGGAATGTATATGTTGAGGTCAATGAAGGGTGAATAGGAACTTGGTGTATGGAAAGTTACTGAGTGAGACAAGAGGAAGTGCAGAAATATTCTGTTCAAACATGTTAGTGTTGAATATCAATGTTCCTAAAGAGGGAGCCAAAGGGCAACAGTCTAGTTTCAGTTTCTGATAAGGCAGGCCAGCTGCAGAAGGTCAAGTCAACAGATGAAGTGAGAAGAAACCTCTGGGAGGGGGGCCAAAGGGGCCCACCCCAACGACCCTCCTACTACAGTCCTATCTCACACACTTCCACTTCCACGCCCACGAAGGTTCTAGCATCAGGCAGGGCCATGACTACACCAGTGAGAGGAACCAATTAATTTCCTGCCTAGCAACAGAGATGCATGGCTGTCTAGACGTGTAAGGAGTTGACCCAGCCTAGTAGGAGGTTATAAATATATGTGCTTGTGTAATCATACATTGTCTTTGCAGCTGTATGACCCAGTGGGTGAATAAACTTGGTTTGAGATTTTTCTAGTCTTCCGTTTGAGTTTTTACTCTGTTTGTTCAGAACAGACTTTAGAAAATGGTGACGCATTTGAAGAATCTGGGTTAACATATCTATATACTCAAGGTTTGTGTTCATATTTGGTCTGCCTTGGATCGATTTCAAACAGCCTTTGTTTCTACTGTACCTTTAATTATTTGTTAATCAGACAGTCACCAACAAGTTGTTCTGGTCTTACCTGTTTCTCAGTCCTCTCTGCTGCAGCTGACACTGTATCATGACCTTTATGTTCATCCGTCACACACAGCAGACAGATACACTGCTGATCGGTACGACAGTAAACCTCCAGCAGTTTGTCATGATGAGAGCAGATCTTCTCCTGTAGTTGTGCGGTGGCTTTGACCAGCTTGTGCTTCTTGAAAGCAGGAGATTCATAGTGAGGTTGGAGGTGAGTCTCACAGTAAAAGGCCAGACACACCAGACAGGACATGAGGGCTTTCTGCTTTCTGGTCCCAGTGCAGACATCACACGTCACATCTCCAGGTCCAGCATAGCACAGAGCAGGAGGGGAAGCAGCCTGGAGTCCTGTCTTCTTCAGTTTCTCCACCACCTCAGCCAGCACAATGTTTCTCTTCAGAACAGGCCTTGGTCTGAAGGTCTGTCTGCACTGGGGACAGCTGTAGACACCTTTCAGATAATCCTGATCCCAGCATTCTTTAATACAGCCCATACAGTAGCTGTGTCCACAGGCAGTAGTCACCGGATCCTTCAGTAGATCCAGACAGATGGAGCAACAGAACAGTTCCTGATTCTCTGCCATTTTGGTGCTCTCTCCCGTAGGTTAAGCAATATCAGTGTCAAAGATGACTTTCTGTTCAGTGTCAAAGATTACTTTCTGTTTCATGGAACTCTACACCAGAGGACAGGAAGTGGCTTCCTACTTGACTGTGAACTCTGTATGTAGAGGGGATGTGGTTTATTTGATGAGGAAGCGTGACAGAGTGTTGGGTAGTAGGCAGAGATGGTTAGTATTTATGTTACATGTATTTGAAATACGTATTATAATTACTTCTGAATAATTTGTCATTAGAATTACACTGGGCTGAACTACACTCCAATGCATTTTGTGTTTTTTATTTTCCAAATAAATACTAAATACTTTTCTACACCATTTATCATAGCGGTTCACATGTTGTGGCCCCCCTTTCACCCTGCATTGGTATCAGAAGTCTGATAGCACTATGGTGTGATAAGAACGTCTGTTAAATGAACTAAATATAAATGTATATGTAAAAATGTTGATAAATACTTTGTTGAGGGAAAATGTACTTGATATGATTGTAATATTTTGTTGTCTCACCTAGCTGTCTTAAGATGAAGGCACTAATTAAAATTATCCAGACTGGCTTGCTTAACTAAGGTAGATAGCAAAATACAGTATCACTGTCATAGCAAGAAAAAAGGTTTTGTCACCGTTACTGAGAATGTTGTTGCTGTTCGGACCGGTTACTTGCAAATGTATTTTTGTATTTAAAATGAATACATTACATTTAATTAAATACATTACAAAATACAAGTATTTAGTAGTGTATTTTGATACATTGATCTTGATGGTATTTTGTATCTGTATTTTGTAATTGTATATAGTAATTTCTACCCATCCGTGGTAGTAGAATACTCTGTCTGCAGGGGGTTTTTAGGACCAGGACACTGGAGGCAAATGACCGGTTTAAACAGGAAAATGTCCTGGAGGTTTATTAAAAATAAATGTTTCACAAATCACTTTGAAAAGGCATTGAAAAGGCAAAATAAAATACCTAGCCCTCCTCAGAGCATAATGACTGGGTAATCACTTACAAACTCAAGAGATCAGGGTGTTGTTTCAGTTCTCGGAACAGGGTTCTGACAACTGACACATCTCAGTTTTCAACCCTAATGCTGAGCTTCTGTGACTTCTATCTTAACAACAGGATGCTGCCCCTCGTCAAGAAGCTCTTTTGACACTCCTCCTAGAACAGTTGGTTTAGACAGAGGATCAACAACAGGATGCTGCCCCTCACCCAGAAGCTGTTTTGGCACTCCGCCTAGAACAGTTGGTTTAGACAGAGGAACAGAAAGAGGAACTTGTGCGACAAACTGTTCTAATAAAGTTTTACTGGCAGAATGTTTTCTTCATTATATCTTCTTCACACAATAACTACGTTAAACAAATGTTATCCACAAGTTCATCTGACTGGGGAAGTAAATATAGGGCTTCATTGACAACATCCTGAAGTATCCCTTTAAGTCAAAACTATAACTGAAATGTCTTTGGCCACCATACCAATCAAAACTACATCAAAAGAGTTCATCAAGAGGTCCATAGTCTTTGAGATAGTGGCTGGGTTGGAGACCCACCAGCCGCATGGTGGCTCACCAAACGGGCATAGAGAGTTGACTGCAGCAAGGTGTACTGCTTAACTAGGATGTGGCCCTAATTGGAGAGTGGCTTTAGGGTGGAGTACGCTTCCAACAGCAGGCATTCCCTTCAACATGTTACAGAAGATAATGTGGAGACAGAGATGGGCAGTATCTCTGTTATACGTATTTGAAATACATATTTCAATGACTTTTTACTATTTTGTCATTTGTATTGCACTGGCCTGAACTACAATCCTATGTATTTGGAACAAGATACTTTTGAGACCTGTAATTTGTAAAAACATTTTGTTGTTGTAAAATACAACATATTTTTCTATACCATTCTTTATAGGGGTTGGACATTTTGTGTTCCCCTTTCATCCTGCATTGGTATCAGAAGTCTGATGGCACTATGGTTTGATAAAGTGACTAGTAAATGACAAAAATGTGTACTCTGTATGTAGAGGGGGTGTGGTTTCTTTGATAAGGAAGTGTGACAGATTTTTTGGTAGTCGGCAGAGATAGTTTGTATTTATGTTACATGCATTTGAAATACATATATTAATTACTTCTGAGTATTTAGTCATTTGAATTATGCTGGGATGAACTACACTCCAATGTATTTTGAAAATACAAAATACCTTTCCATACCATTTTTTATAGCGGTTCACATCTTGTGGCCCCTCTTTCACCCTGCATTGGTATCAGAAGTCTGATAGCACTATGGAGTGATAAGAGCGTCTGCTAAATGAACCAAATAAACACGTAAAAAAGAACAGTTGAAAAGCATGCTGGGTATTATAATAATGAGCTCTGCACCCAAAAGAAGGCCAATAATAATACCCAGTGTGCTTTGCAATTGTTCATTATTACATTGTCATTTTAGTCATTTAGCAGAGACTCATATCCAGAGAGACTTACAATCAGTGCATTCAACTAAGGTAGATGAACAATCTCATATCACAGTATATCCAGAGACTTACCATCAGTACATTCAACTAAGGTAGATGAACAATCTCATATCACAGTCATAGAAAGTTAAAAGGTGTTTTCTTCCTTCACTGAGAATGTTGTTGTAGTGAAGGTGTGTACTAGCAAATGTATTTACCTGTATGTATTTGTATTTTATCTACATACAACTGCAAAAGTATTTTGTATTTTAGTTTGATACATTAGTCTTTAGAGTATCTGGTATTTTTAACAAGATCCATTTTTGTTGTACAGTATATTTTGCCCATCTCTGTGTTGATATATCGTCTCTCAGTGACTAACTGATTTGGTTATGGCTACCTAGATTAATGTGGAGATCACAACACCCTTCTCCCCCGACAGAGTCATCAGTAAGCACACACACGGCACACACACAGAGACAGACAGACACACACACTCACACACACAGACACACACACACAGACACACACAGACACAGACACACACAGACACACACAGACACACACACGGACAGACAGACAGACAGACAAACAGACAAACAGACTCACACACACACACAGACACACAGACAGAGACACACACACGCACAGACTCACACAGACACAGACACATACACGACACACACACACAGACACACACACACATACACACACACACAGACACACACACATGCACAAATACCATCCACATCAATGAGCCAGTCAATGTTAATGTCTCTCTCTCTCCCTCTCTCTCTCTGTTTCCCTCCCTCTCCCCTCCTCTCCTCTCTCAGTGCTGGATCATGCGTGTGCGGCCCTGTCTGTCCTGGTAGCGGGCCTGTCTGAGGTCCACAGGAAGGGCTATCCTCTGACGGAGCAGGCCCTGTCAGGGAAGGTGCTCCAGGTGTCCGCCATGGCCTGCTTCCAGCTGGCTCCCCAGTACATCCTACTGGGGCTGGCTGAGCACGTATTTCTGACACACCTATTGCTGCTACATTGTTCGTACACAGAGACAAACTGGGTTTGAGATTTCTAATGTCAATGGACACCATATGTAGTTAGGATGAAGTTAGAATGTGGAGTTTTGGAACCAACTGCCAACACGGAGGATAGTATTCTGAACTCTGGAAGCTAGGGTTAGGATGCCCCCTACTGGTGTATTAGAGACAGACAAGAGACGTTTGAACCAAATGAATGCTTCTTTCTCTTCCCAGCCTTCCTCTCTTCTCTGTTCCAGGCTCTGTGATCTCCTTCCACCTGACACCCAGTCATATCAGAGGCAACTCCCTGCACTTCCTCCCCCTGTCCTACAGAGGGAGCTGTTTCCTGGGAGCCCTCATCATCCAGCTGGTCTACCTACTCTCTGGAGGTAAAGGCTTCACTTACAGATGCATCATCGTAACCATAGAAACTGAAGAGGAACATACATTCATGTTGGAATGGTTGATGGGGGTCTGTCTGCATTATGGGGATTCAGTCCTATGGCCACTGATAGCACTGTTCTCCAGTCCAACTACAGGTAACTTGTACCCAAACACACTGCATGAAGGGAATCTGGAGCATTTCTTCTTCTTCTTAGCCATGTTGATGACCATAAACACTCTGGTGTTCTGGTGGATATCTTCCAGGTACAGTATGAGAACCTCTCATGTATCAATATAGTCACTGTAGATGAGACAGAGGACATGAGGAGGAGAGGAAGCCATTAGAGTTCTTTCAGTCTTGGACTTCAAGATTTTCAGTCAAACAAATTTGAGATTTTCCTTGACCCCTTGAGGTGACCTGAACAACGTTTCAATATAGTCTGTGCAGATGAGACAGATGACAATATTGAGACAGGTGACAGTATTGAGACATGTGACAGTATTGAGACAGATCCACCCTAGCAGTCTCTCCTCCCCTGTGTCCCAGGTACCTAGACCTGAGTGTGGTGCAGTGTAGAGGAGTAGGAAGCAGCCTTCTGGCAGAGAAACTCCTGCAGTACAAGACCTGCCTGTGATTCTATGACACCATGGAACGCTCCTCCACAACAGTCTCCATAGAAACAGTGTTGTGACCTCTACACTACCTTTGTCCCCTGTAGCGCTGGACTTCCACTTGGTTTATTTATGTATGTACTGTGTATTCTTTTCATTGACAGTCAGTTTTAGACAGTTTAGATGGTCATAGACTTCAACCTTTGTGTTCCTTCCTGCTCCAATGTAATGTGTAAGTCTATTATGTGTCATATATTTGTCTAAATGTATATACTGGTACATAGATGACTGGAAATAGCTGATTCATTGGGTCAATCAATTCAATAATAGAGCAATTCCAATGTCATGATGATGAGTTTTATTTTTAAAGATCACATTGATTCAGTAATTGATTCAGAAAACTGAATTGTTTGTATTCATACATGTACATGGGTGATTTAAAGATATTCTCATCTGAACATAAATGGATCAACAATTATCCCAGTTTCTGATTTGACTGGTTTGCCAGTACTACAGTTTACATCAAGAGAAATAGTGACACATTTACAGAGGATTGCAACAGCCAAGAGGTGATCAGGTAGACAGTAAAAGTCTGAAGCCTGAGTGTCAGTCTGTATGTGCTATCAGGCCATCTGTTTAGCAAGAGCACTAACAGATCTGGGACCAGGCTACAAAGAATGTGCTATGTCTAATGATTTTTTTTTTATCCCACTCTACCTCCCAGTAGCAGACTCCAGACAGGCCCTCTCTACACAGCACCTGTCTCCAGTAGTCAGGATAGGGCTGAGCTTTATCAGTGGCTGTCACCTTCCAGTTTACATCAGGCAGGCTGAGTTCTGGATAAGCTGTATTCAGATCCAATGTCAGCTGGAGGACGTCTGACTGATGAACAACAAAACCCAATAAGTAAAAGAAAGAACATGTATGTTGTCTTTGAGAGGGTGTTTGAATATCACTTACAGAGGGACAACTCTTCTTTGGTCTTCAGCTCAGGAGAATTTGGAATTCTGTCACTATTTAAAATGCAAAATGCAACTTCATATCACATGTAACAAGGCAGTTTAGTTACCTGGAGGAAATGGATGTGATCCTCTGTGTGTGAGAGCTGCTCCAGCTCAGTGCTTCTCTTCCTCAGCTCAGCTATCTCCTGCTCCAGTTGCTCCAGATGTCCTTCAGCCCGTCTCACTGCAGTCTTCTCCTGGCCTCTAGTCAACCTTTTCACCTCAGTGAGTATTCTCTCAATGGACCCGATCAGTTCAGTAAAGATTGTCTCATACTTACTAACTTCTGCCTGTACAGAGCACTGATAACTCACAAAGAGAGAGGAGGGGGTCAATTTCCACTGTTACTGGATTCCAGACAACCTGTTCCCCAGTGTTGTCTTGGTACTATTTCACAAGTGTGTGGTAAAGTTTCACAACTCTTCCAGTATTCTTACAGTATGATCTATTGACAGTATACTCTGTTCTACCCTCAGAATTGACAGAAGACCCCATGGTGGTGGTCGTGTGCTGACCGACCAGCAGGAGTGGGCAGTGGTGGAAATGGTGAGGGCCAGGAATGACATACGTCTGTCTGAAATAAAGCAGGCCATTGAGGAGAATGATGACACCTTTGCCAATGTGGCATCCATCAGCCTACCAACAATCACCTGCCTTTTGAAGAGGCACCAGGTATCTATGAAACACATTGACCTGGAGCCTTCTGAGAGAAACAACTGTGGGCCGAGTATGTTCAGGTACAGCACTATATACTGTATTACTGTTGCTATTAATGCACATGCTACTTCACAATATCATATTGGAACTATACTGTAAAAATAACTAACCAAAATATATTTTTAGAGGGTGATGGTGCTTGATGCTGCTGTGAACCATCACTAGTATATCTTTGTTGATGAAGCGGGCTTCAACCTGGCCAAAACTTGGCGCCGTGGGCAGAACCTCATCTGCCAACGGGTGTCCGTCCAAGTGCCTGGACAACGTGGGGGAAACATTTCCAAGAGCAGCAGCTATCTCTGAAGATGGTGTGGTAGGACGTAGACCATTACTTGCATCCTACCACGCTGCACACCTCATTGTGTTTCTCAATGAAATTGAGCAGGCCTGTCAAGGTGAAGGGGTCACCTACAGTGGGGAGAACAAGTATTTGATAGACTGCCGATTTTGCAGGTTTTCCTACTTACAAAGCATGTAGAGGTCTGTCATTTTTATCATAGGTACACTTCAACTGTGAGAGACGGAATCTAAAACAAAAATCCAGAAAAGCACATTGTATGATTTTTAAGTAATGAATTTGCATTTTATTGCATGACATAAGTATTTGATACACCAGAAAAGCAGAACTTAATATTTGGTACAGAAACCTTTGTTTGCATTTACAGAGATCATACGTTTCCTGTAGGTCTTGACCAGGTTTGCACACACTGCAGCAGGGATTTTGGCACACTCCTCCATACAGACCTTCTCCAGATCCTTCAGGTTTCGGGGCTGTCGCTGGGCAATACGGACTTTCAGCTACCTCCAAAGATTTTCTATTGGGTTCAGGTCTGGAGACTGGCTAGGCCACTCCAGGACCTTGAGATGCTTCTTACGGAGCCACTCCTTAGTTGCCCTGGCTGTGTGTTTCGGGTCGTTGTCATGCTGGAAGACCCAGCCACAACCCATCTTCAATGCTCTTACTGAGGGAAGGAGGTTGTTGGCCAAGATCTCGCGATACATGGCCCCATCCATCCTCCCCTCAATACGGTGCAGTCGTCCTGTCCCCTTTGCAGAAAAGCATCCCCAAAGAATGATGTTTCCACCTCCATGCTTCACGGTTGGGATGGTGTTCTTGGGGTTGTACTCATCCTTCTTCTTCCTCCAAACACGGCGAGTGGAGTTTAGACCAAAAAGCTCTTTTTTTGTCTCTTCAGACCACATGACCTTCTCCCATTCCTCCTCTGGATCATCCAGATGGTCATTGGCAAACTTCAGACAGGCCTGGACATGCGTTGGCTTGAGCAGGGGGACCTTGCGTGCGCTGCAGGATTTTAATCCATGACGGCGTAGTGTGTTACTAATGGTTTTCTTTGAGACTGTGGTCCCAGCTCTCTTCAGGTCATTGACCAGGTCCTGCCGTGTAGTTCTGGGCTGATCCCTCACCTTCCTCATGATCATTGATGCCCCACGAGGTGAGATCTTGCAAGGAGCCCCAGACCGAGGGTGATTGACCGTCATCTTGAACTTCTTCCATTTTCTAATAATTGCGCCAACAGTTGTTGCCTTCTCACCAGGCTGCTTGCCTATTGTCCTGTAGCCCATCCCAGCCTTGTGCAGGTCTACAATTTTATCCCTGATGTCCTTACACAGCTCTCTGATCTTGGCCATTGTGGAGAGGTTGGAGTCTGTTTGATTGAGTGTGTGGACAGGTGTCTTTTATACAGGTAACGAGTTCAAACAGGTGCAGTTAATACAGGTAATGAGTGGAGAACAGGAGGGCTTGTTAAAGAAAAACTAACAGGTCTGTGAGAGCCGGAATTGTTACTGGTTGGTAGGTGATCAAATACTTACAGTGGGGGAAAAAAGTATTTAGTCAGCCACCAATTGTGCAAGTTCTCCCACTTAAAAAGATGAGAGAGGCCTGTACTTTTCATCATAGGTACACGTCAACTATGACAGACAAAATGAGAAAAAGAAATCCAGAAAATCATATTGTAGGATTTTTAATGAATTTATTTGCAAATTATGGTGGAAAATAAGTATTTGGTCACCTACAAACAAGCAAGATTTCTGTTTCTCACAGACCTGTAACTTCTTCTTTAAGAGGCTCCTCTGTCCTCCACTCGTTACCTGTATTAATGGCACCTGTTTGAACTTGTTATCAGTATAAAAGACACCTGTCCACAACCTCAAACAGTCACACTCCAAACTCCACTATGGCCAAGACCAAAGAGCTGTCAAACGACACCAGAAACAAAATTGTAGACCTGCACCAGGCTGGGAAGACTGAATCTGCAATAGGTAAGCAGCTTGGTTTGAAGAAATCAACTGTGGGAGCAATTATTAGGAAATGGAAGACATACAAGACCACTGATAATCTCCCTCGATCTGGGGCTCCATGCAAGATCTCACCCGTGGGGTCAAAATGATCACAAGAACGGTGAGCAAAAATCCCAGAACCACACGGGGGGACCTAGTGAATGACCTGCAGAGAGCTGGGACCAAAGTAACAAAGCCTACCATCAGTAACACACTACGCCGCCAGGGACTCAAATCCTGCAGTGCCAGACGTGTCCCCCTGCTTAAGCAGGTACATATCCAGGCCCTTCTGAAGTTTGCTAGAGTGCATTTGGATGATCCAGAAGAGGATTGGGAGAATGTAATATGGTCAGATGAAACTCGTCGTGTTTGGAGGACAAAGAATGCTGAGTTGCATCCAAAGAACACCATACCTACTGTGAAGCATGGGGGTGGAAACATCATGCTTTGGGGCTGTTTTTCTGCAAAGGGACCAGCACGACTGATCCGTGTAAAGGAAAGAATGAATGGGGCCATGTATCGTGAGATTTTGAGTGAAAACCTCCTTCCATCAGCAAGGGCATTGAAGATGAAACGTGGCAGGGTCTTTCAGCATGACAATAATCCCAAACACACCGCCCGGGCAACGAAGGAGTGGCTTCGTAAGAAGCATTTCAAGGTCCTGGAGTGGCCTAGCCAGTCTCCAGATCTCAACCCCATAGAAAATCTTTGGAGGGAGTTGAAAGTCTGTGTTGCCCAGCAACAGCCCCAAAACATCACTGCTCTAGAGGAGATCTGCATGGAGGAATGGGCCAAAATACCAGCAACAGTGTGTGAAAACCTTGTGAAGACTTACAGAAAATGTTTGACCTGTGTCATTGCCAACAAAGGGTATATAACAAAGTATTGAGAAACTTTTGTTATTGACCAAATACTTATTTTCTACCATAATTTGCAAATAAATTCATTAAAAATCCTACAATGTGATTTTCTGGAATTTTTTTTCTCATTTTGTCTGTCATAGTTGACGTGTACCTATGATGAACATTACAGTCCTCTCTCATCTTTTTAAGTGGGAGATCTTGCACAATTGGTGGCTGACTAAATACTTTTTCCCCCCACTGTATGTCATGCAATAAAATGCAAATTAATTACTTAAAAATCATACAATGTGATTTTCTGGATTTATGTTTTAGATTCAGTCTCTCACAGTTGAAGTGCACCTATGATAATAATTACAGACCTCTACATGCTTTCTAAGTAGGAAAACCTGCAAAATCGGCAGTGTATCAAATACTTGTTCTCCCCACTGTATGTCATTGTGTGGGACAATGTCAGGTTCCACCATTCAGAGGTGGTCCAGGCATGGTTTCAGGTCGCTCCCTGATTCGTGACCCTATACCAGCCCCGGTACTCTCCTTCCTCAACCTTATTAAATTATTTTTTTCATCATGGAGGTGGAAGGTGTACGATCGCCATCCCCATGAGCGTGCCACCCTCCTTCTGGCCATGGATGAGGCATGTGATGACATCAATGCAGACCAATGTCAAGCTTTGATTCAACATGCCGAAAGGTTTCTACAGCGGTGCATGAACAATGAGGACATTTACTGATGTGGATGAGAATTTATGGCCAAATGCTCAAGATAGGCTTGATGCTAATTAATGCGTGCTAAACATTATTTTATTTTCATTCATTTAATGTTTCATTTAATGTCTCACATCTAATTACAGACAGTACTGTATGTTGCAATTACATCAGAAAAATAAAAATAAATCCCCATGAATGATTGTAGAGGATGTCATCATTGATCACACCTTTGATTACACATTGGACAGATATCATGGAAATGATAGATTCTGTCAATTTTGTTGGGTAATGTAAGTGTATTGCCTAATGTGAAGTGTAATTTACAGTACTGTAGCATATTACTTTCAGCACTTCTAAGGGTTATTTGAAACACTTATCTTGCAGTGATTTCTATTGGTAGTTAATGATATATTTTCAATTGAGTAGTTTTAAGTTGTTTTGGTGATTAAACCAATGCTCTCATTACATGTATTTATATTTTGAATCAATGGTTGTGGGTGAGAGATGTTTCCAATCCAAATGAATGCACAATGACAGGTTTTGAATTTAAGACTGGCTGCCTTACAAGCGTGACCAGCTTGGAGTTTTATACTAAGAGTTGTGAAAATGTACCACCTGCTTGTGAAAATAGTACCAAAGTGATTAAAACAAAACCGTGATAGGATTTTTTGGGGGGATGAATTGTTAATTGATATTCAATAAGGAACACAGAGGGAAAACACAACAGAAGAAAAAGGGGGGACGCAACCACTACAGTGAGGGAAAAAAGTATTTGATCCCCTCTCAAATCAGAAGGATTTCTGGCTCCCAGGTGTCTTTTATACAGGTAACGAGCTGAGATTAGGAGCACACCCTTAAAAGGAGTGCTCCTAATCTCAGCTTTTTACCTGTATAAAAGACACCTGTCCACAGAAGCAAACAATCAATCAGATTCCAAACTCTCCACCATGGCCAAGACCAAAGAGCTCTCCAAGGATGTCAGGGACAAGATTGTAGACCTACACAAGGCTGGAATGGGCTACAAGACCATCGCCAAGCAGCTTGGTGAGAAGGTGACAACAGTTGGTGCGAATATTCGCAAATGGAAGAAACACAAAATAACTGTCAATCTCCCTCGGCCTGGGGCTCCATGCAAGATCTCACCTCGTGGAGTTGCAATGATCATGAGAACGGTGAGGAATCAGCCCAGAACTACACGGGAGGATCTTGTCAATGATCTCAAGGCAGCTGGGACCATAGTCACCAAGAAAACTATTGGTAACACACTACGCCGTGAAGGATTGAAATCCTGCAGCGCCTGCAAGGTCCCCCTGCTCAAGAAAGCACATATACATGCCCGTCTGAAGTTTGCCAATGAACATCTGAATGATTCAGAGGAGAACTAGGTGAAAGTGTTGTGGTCATATGAGACCAAAATGGAGCTCTTTGGCATCAACTCAACTCGCCGTGTTTGGAGGAGGAATGCTGCCTATGACCCCAAGAACACCATCCCCACCGTCAAACATGGAGGTGGAAACATTATGCTTTGGGGGTGTTTTTCTGCTAAGGGGACAGGACAACTTCACCGCATCAAAGGGACGATGGACAGGGCCATGTACCGTCAAATCTTGGGTGAGAACCTCCTTCCCTCAACCAGGGCATTGAAAATGGGTCGTGGATGGGTATTCCAGCATGACAATGACCCAAAACACACGGTCAAGGCAATAAAGGAGTGGCTCAAGAAGAACCACATTAAGGTCCTGGAGTGGCCTAGCCAGTCTCCAGACCTTAATCCCATAGAAAATCTGTGGAGGGAGCTGAAGGTTCGAGTTGCCAAACGTCAGCCTCGAAACCTTAATGACTTGGAGAAGATCTGTAAAGAGGAGTGGGACAAAATCCCTCCTGAGATGTGTGCAAACCTGGAGGCCAACTACAAGAAACGTCTGACCTCTGTGATTGCCAACAAGGGTTTTGCCACCAAGTACTAAGTCATGTTTTGCAGAGGGGTCAAATACTTATTTCCCTCATTAAAACGCAAATCAATGTATAACATTTTTGAAATGCGGTTTTCTGGAAATTTTTTTGGTTATTCTGTCTCTCACTGTTCAAATAAACCTACCATTAAAATTATAGACTGATTATTTCTTTGTCAGTTTGCAAACGTACAAAATCAGCAGGGGATCAAATACTTTTTTCCCTCACTGTAACATTACAGTATGATATTCTAATGAGGCAACCACTAACATTACAGTATGATATTCTAATGAGGCAACCAATAACATTACAGTATGATATTCTAATGAGGCAACCACTAACATTACAGTATGATATTCTAATGCGGCAACCACTAACATTACAGTATGATTTTTTAATATTCTAACGAGGCAACCACTAACATTACATTATGATATTTTAATGAGGCAACCACTAACATTACAGTATGATATTCTAATATTCTAATGAGGCAACCACTAACAATACAGTATGATATTCTAATGAGGCAACCACTAACATTACATTATGATATTCTAATGAGGCAACCACTAACATTACAGTATGATATTCTAATGAGGCAACCAATAACATTACAGTAATCATACTCAAATCCCCTTTATTGGGCAGGAGAGTCAAAGCCTCCCGTCTACAGCTTAGCGACAGCTCCCCCACCCCGACGCACTCACACAACACACGTCCTGTAAAATAATTCCCCAGAACTTTTTATTAAAATCCACAGGCAGACCGTCTGAGAGACAGCAGCTGAGAGTTTGTGAAAGGCCAGGGAAATGTCTATTTGATTTATCTGTGACAGAGAGAGTTTGGAAAGGTCTGTGAGCAGAACCTGAGAAAACCCAGGATAATAATAATAATATGCCATTTAGCAGACGCTTTTATCCAAAGCGACTTACAGTCATGTGCATACATTTTTACATATGGGTGGTCCCGGGGATCGAACCCACTACCCTGGCATTACAAGCGCCATGCTCTACCAATTGAGCTACAGAGGACCACAGAGTTCTGCCTTCTATAAATCAGAGTACAACTCCACAGCCTCATCTCCTCACAACAGAAGTTACCCACCCAGGATCAGGCTCCCTCATCTCCCCACAACAGAAGTTACCCACCCATCAGGCTCCCTCATCTCCCCACAACAGAAGTTACCCGCCCATCAGGCAAACGTAAAACAAGGGATTTTCTTGGTTTCCCCACTCTGTTTTTCCAACCCCTCTGGTGAAACAGAGAACTGAGCCCTGTACTATAATATAATATAATGTGCCATTTTGCAGACGCTTTTATCCAAAGCGACTTACAGTCATGCGTGCATATATATATATTTTTTTTTTTTGTGTATGGGTGGTCCCGGGGATCGAACCCACTACCCTGGCGTTACAAGTGCCGTGCTCTACCAGCTGAGCTACAGAGGACCAGGTGCAGACACATTTATGAAAGCAAAGACAAGGTCATTATTTGGGCTCTAAACACTAACAACCTACCCTTACATACCTCTTTTGCTACCCCTGCACTAAGATTTCTGCCATGGCATTTAAATGTTTTTGGTTTACATATTCCCCCAGTCTTTGCCGCCATTCATGTTAAGGAAGTCTAACCGTGAAATCTCCATAAGAGGTGGGAGGGAAATCACCACAATCAGAAACCAGTAGAGAAGCTCATAAAGCCGCCATGCCAGAAAAAAACATCAATTTAAGCAGATTCTGAAGACATGCCCTTAAGAACCCATGACCCATTTTCTCAGCCTATACCACTTCCTGGGTGAGAGGACACTAAACCCTCATTCTTCATCACGTGTTGTACTGACCTTACAAACCTTCCAGGATCAATCAAATAAGACTCCAGCAGAACCTTATTTTTCCCCTTTAGTCTCCATCAGGAACCTAGAAAGTTCTCTCACCGTATATACTGGGCCCTCAGCCTGACTGGCTGTCAGCACTGGATCCAATGAGCCGTCTGAAAACGAGACGCCTTGACATCCGCTCCCGCAGACTCACCTCCCCCCTCTTCCTCCTCCTCCATTGGCACGGTACCGTCCTCCTCCTCCCCAGTCTCTGCCCCCCTGCACTTCCCCCCTGATCAGAGCCTCTTCCCCAATGACAGGTAATATTTCCTGGGATGAGCCCACCAAGCCTTTGCCCACCGGAGTCTCTGTTACTACAGAAACCTGCCTCAGCTCATGTAGCCCAGCTGCAACCCTCCCCACCACCGCTTTCTCAAAGGCCTGCGCACCACCACTTGGCCATGCACTACTACCGCGTAGCTCAGTTGGTAGAGCATGGCGCTAGCAAAACCAGGGTTGTGGGTTCGTTTCCCATGGGGGGACAGTATGAAAATGTATGCACTCACTAACTGTAAGTCGCTCTGGATAAAAGCATCTGCTAAATGACTAAAATGTAAAAAATGTACTCTCCTCCCTCCTGGTACCCCTGCCATTTTTTTGCAATTTTGAGTAATCACTATTTTAGTACGGATTAGTAAGGAAAAACACTATTCAGTACTACTGCAGTTGATTAATAATTCCAATAGATGGCAGCATAAGACCATGAATGACATTTCAGAAGATTAGTTTAGTTCTCTCCCTGGATACACCACCACTCCACCTCACAGGAAAACTCCTCCTGCCTGAGCTTTTTACTGTCCCTTTCCACACTGCTAACGCAAGAGGAAGGACTGAAAAAGCATTTAACACATTACTGTGAAGTAATATAATGATGATTCATGTTTATTATTACCTGTTTTTATGGTCATGTTTTGAAATTATACTTCATTACTATAGTGATTATCAATACGCCTGAACATTAATTCAGTCACCTCTGGTCGACAAAAACGTATTTTCCTAGTACATTAATTGTCAAATTCATCAACCAGCATCGAGCACTCTGCCTTCTCACGCAAGCGAGGGGCATGTTGAGGTAAATATGCTAATCGCGACGGTTGCATTATGTAATTTATTGGTGGGCTGGAAGATGCAGTGTTTTTTCTTTTCTATTCAGAGGCTATTTACTCCCAATATGAGATAATTTTATATAGAAGGTTTTTATAATGCATGTTTACTAGGGTTGAGGTTAGCGCATCTGAGTAGGGATTATTTGGGTTCAATACCTGTCCTACCTATCAATCATATTGCTGCTTGTAGCCTATAACTGATGATCCCCACACTAGAAACACAGAAAACTATCTGTGCTAGCAAACCCTGTGTTCCACCCCTCCCCTGTGTAACCTTGAAGTTTGTTAAGAAACAAACACTTGTCTATGAAAACAGACATGTTTAACGGATTCTGCTTGGCACCCAGCCGAGAGCACACGAAAACCACTTGCAAATTTACCAAAACTAACCAACTACTTGCGGTCTGTTCGTAAGCAATAAACGGAGGCAGATTAGCCACCACAACTCTTATCGAAAGAGGCGACATCTGCACCAACACACCCCTCACAAAAATCCCACTCACAACAAGACAAACCTTTTTCATTAACACAACCACCGCCTTGTTAATTCTGGATGCAGAGTGCAGATGTTCTGCTCCAACCTGTTCGCCGACCATGAGCAAAACTTCCTCCACACCTTTCTCCGGAACGCACCCGAAGCGACAGCGTTTCTTCTACACTCGGTTGAGGCCATCACGCCGCCCTATCAAACTACCCCTACTCCCCCCTCAACTCTAAACGATAAACAGTGGAAACCAATAAACAAACCCTCCACCATCAGAAAATAAATTCAGAAAATACACAAGAACCAAAAGAAAAAAGAATAGTAGCCCTCCTCACGAACCACAAAACTCTCACACAACCAACTTCTTCTTCTATGATATAATGGCGGTCCACAAACCAACGTTAAAGATGCATGCCGCCACCTACTGTGCTGGAGTGTGTGGTCAATCACGGTTTCCAACATTTCTAAATCCTCCTACCTAACTCAGTACTTCTGAGAAAATAAAGAAGAGCCCTACTAACTTCTAATAGACCCTCCCCCATCCCCAAAATCCCTTCCAAACCCCCCCAACCCCGTCCAACCTCAATGACCCTACACATCTTTCCCTCTCTTCAACATACTTACAACAATATAACAACACATGCTCCACCGTTTCATCGACCGTACCTTCCAGACACAAACCATTCCCTTGCTTGCCAACCAGATGTAATGACGAGTTCAATGTACAATGTCCTAAGCGCAATCGAGTAAACACCACCTCTTCCTTCCTAATCTGACCTTTGAATCTTGGTCCATCGACCTTTCTGTAAAACTGTAAACTATTCATATAAATGCCGGCCCTTGTGCTCAGAGTACCATCTCTTCTGCCACACATCTTTCAAAATGGCTCTGATCTTACATTTGGCCTCACCTCTACCCAGTGGAACATTAATATAAATTATATCTCGTTTCAAAGCTCTTTTAGCTAACTGGTCTACAATTTCATTCCCTTCCACACCCGAATGTGCTGGGACCCAGCAGAATCTCACTACTAAACCCATTCTCTCAATTCTCCATAATAACATTAATACCTCCAATAGCAGGTCACTCCTATTAGATTTACCAGATGATAAACTATTCAATACAGACAGAGAATCTGACCATACTATAATTCTAACAGGTTGTACGTCCTCCACCCACTGGAGGGCAACTATTATCACCAACAGTTCAACTGAGTATACTGACAGTTCATCTGTTAGTCTTCTACATATCTGCACATCAAATTCAGGAACGTAAACGCCTGCTCCTGTGAGCCCACTATCTGGGTCCTTGGATCCATCTGTGAAAAGTGGTAGAAAAGCATAAAAACTTCTACCAATGTAATCGTCAACCAGTTTCACTATATCACTGACTTCTGACCAATCTTTCATTTTCTCTACCAAGGTTAGATCAACAACAGGGTCTGGGAGTAACCATGGAGGAACATCCCCTATCACCACAGAAGGGCCAACCTCCAACTCCCTCAAACCACTCTCATCAGCAAGCTTTCCAACTGTCCAACCAAAACCACTGCCTTGTCTACTAGTATATTCCCAACAGTCATCTAGAACAGTAGCAGTGGGATGCTCAACCTCACAGCCTTTCAACCTAACCCAATAAGATAATGACCATTTTTTTACGCTGTATATCCAAAGGCATCTCTCCTGCCTCCACCAGTAAGGCACATACAGATGTTGATTTAAATGCACCAATACATATCCTTAAAGCTTTATACTGGATTCTGTGCAGCTTCTGAAGCCAAGTCTTTACCTCTGTTCCATAAACTGTACACCAGTAATCAATTGTCGTCCTGATCAGAGCTCTATAAATATCCATCAACAATTGTCTGTCAGCACCCTATTCATAACCAGAGACCCACACAACCAACTACCATGAAAGTTAATGAATGAGAGAGACATGAACATCGTTACAATACTGTACATAGACATAATGCAACGGTTCTTCTTCTTTGATGTTTAACGGCGGTTGGCATCCAATATGTTGCATTACCGCCCCCAACTGGACTATAATATAAATCCATTATACTTTGTGACACAAAATGGGAAAAGGGGAAATTATAATAATAATAAAAAAAACACCCTTCCAACTAACCCTACACTCATTAAATACCCACTACCCAATTCCACTACTTTGACCCTATCTGCTCCTGCACCATGCCAACGGCCTGGGAGGACAGGAAACCACAACTCAACACACCCTGTAACTCTTCTGAAGTCTAATCTTGTATGCCCAAATAGTTCTCTGCAGCTGCCACCACAACATCTATTTTCTGTGATTTACATTCAATTTCATTCAATTTCTGCTGTACAGTTGATAACCATTGCTATGAACGGCAAGAAGCTAACTTTACTGAAGCATATATCACTCGTTGATCTATCCCTCTGTGCTGGCACAGATCTACTACTCACAGGGATCCTCTCAGGATCTCTCACCCTTGACCCATTCTCCTCTACTTTCTTCACTGCCTCAGCATACGACACCTTCTGCACTACTCTGACTCTAGCCACCTCAACCTGCCTCTCTCGCACCGGACACTTCAGATCCCCAGCAACATGGGCATCCCAACAGTTGACACACACAACTTTATCGACCGAAACTACACAATCCTCTATCCCATGCCCTCCTGCACACTTCCCACATCTTGGAATCTCCCTCCTACAAACTGCTGCAACATGACCATAAACGTTGCACCTGAATCAGCGAAGTGGATTCGGCACAAAAGCTCTAACAGGATAACTGATATATCCTACCAAGACTGTTGGGTAAAGACTCAAAACTCAAAAGGACTGACAGTGACTCCTCTGTTTCACCACGCTCACCACCAGGTCTGTGTTGCACCAAACGAAACACAAACAAATATCACTACAGGTTACCTTCACTGATTCAACTGCACCCAACTCCTTTCCCACCCACCCTGCAACTACAAATGGATCTGCCAAAAGGTATGGATCCACGTTCTCCTACAATGTATCTCCTACTGCACCAGATTCTTCTTTATCATGTCCATTGATGCCAGGCTCTGGTTCTGAGCTCTTCACCACACCTTCTACCTCACTTATCTTTCCCTCATTCATTTCCATTTCACCTCCTGAACTCAGTCTGGCGAATGGCTCACTCTGTTTGCACTTGACTTATAACATTTGAAAGTTTTTATTCCTTTGAAACTTTTGTGAGTGTAATGTTTACTGTTCATTTCTGATTGTTTATTTCACTTTTGTTTATTATCTATTTCACTTGCTTTGGCAATGTAAACATATGTTTCCCATGCCAATAAATCCCTTTGAATTGATTTGAATTGAGAGAGAGAGAGAGCTCCATGTTAATGTAAAGGGGACATGAGTCAGTCATGATTTCTCATGGTTATGTGATGAGGTAGCCCCGCCTTCGACTTCAAAATCAGTGTCGTCCCTCAGCCCAATAGGGAATGTCCTCTTGGTGAAATGGTCAAGATGTTGTTTTCTCCCTCAGTAGACCCGGGTTCATATCCCGCCGGTTACATTAAGCAGTATATTCTCTGAAAGGGGTCCAGACAGCCTGTTCCCAACAGTGGGGTCAGTGGGATTGGATAGGGGCCCCTCTCTCTCTCTCTGACTGGAGGAGAGATGTGAAATGGTGTGTCTCCTCTGGTCAACAATACTCACCTTGAGAGACTCCATAGCCTGTTGGAGCTCCTTCAGCTCCTTCTCTCTCTCCTGGAATCTCTGCTGGACCTTCTGATGACTCATCCCCAGCTGCCTCTGTGGAGAATCACTCGTCATTGAGCTATCAAGCTTTATTTGTCCAGTAGATCAATAGTATAGTAATGGGACATAGGGCCCATAGAAGATAGGGATTAATATGTTGAGGAAGTGTTTGTGTGAAATTATATTATTATGTGAATGATTATAGTTTTAACAGTGCACAAAACAGGGGAGCTGATTGGGTGTTTGATAACGAATGATAATGGTGTTTGACTTTAGAAAATTGTGATTCATTTGGAGAATCTGGGTTAACATTTCTATATAATCAAGGTTTGTGTTCATATTTGTTCTGCCGTGGATCGATTTCATTTGAATGATCTCATATTCAAACAGCCTTAGTTCCTACTGTATCTTTAATTATTTGTTTATCAGACAGTCACCAACAAGTAGTTCTGGTCTTACCTGTTTCTCAGTCCTCTCTGCTGCAGCTGACACTGTATCATGGCCTTTATGTTCATCCATTGTACACAGCAGACAGATACACTGCTGATCGGTACGACAGTAAACCTCCAGCAGTTTGTCATGATGAGAGCAGATCTTCTCCTGTAGTTGTGCGGTGGCTTTGACCAGCTTGACCAGCATCTCAAAGCAGGAGATTCATAGTGAGATTGGAGGTGAGTCTCACAGTAAGAGGCCAGACACACCAGACAGGACATGAGGGCTTTCTGCTTTCTGGTCCCAGTGCAGAAATCACACGCCACATCTCCAGGTCCAGCATAGCACAGAGCAGGAGGGGGAGCAGCCTGGAGTCCTGTCTTCTTCAGTTTCTCCACCAACTCAGCCAACATGTTATTTTTCCTCAGATTAGGCCTTGGAGTGAAGGTCTCTCTGCACTGAGGACAGCTATAGACCCCTTTCAGAACATCCTGATCCCAGCAGTCCTCAATACAGCTCCTACAGTAACTGTGTCCACAGGCAGTAGTGACCGGGCAGGGGGGGTTTTGATATTGATACAATATTCTGTAGTTTAAATGAATACTGTATGTATTGACTGATCATTGAGAATGAGGTAATACTTTACATTACAGTGTGGGTATTACTGTTAGGCCTAGGGTCAGGGTTAGAGTTACTACATTCAGCAGTAACCCTAACCCTAGCCATATCTAGGACTAAAAAGAGAAGACGTTTTATAATCAGAGTTCTTTGTATCTCTTCTTAGTCAGACAGAAACCCCCCACATCTTATAGGTGGACGGGGTTATGAACATATCCAATGAATTATTTCTGCAACCAGATGAAATGAAACTGCCTTTCAGCAGGAAAAGCTTCTCTAATAATCCTAACCATTGCTGGGTGTCTTCAGAGACTGAGGTATAGAGACACACTGTCAAGTCAAATCATCTGGCTGTGCTTTCATGTCAAAACATTTATTATTTTCTATTCATAAAATTATATTCTATTCTATTATAAGATAATATATTATATCCATAGGCTCCACTCTGTATAGTGTTAATGATGACTGTTTGTTCTGTACATTGATTGAATGGTTAGGACTATCTCACTGTATTCACAGATTAAATCCCAAGAGACCAGGAGACCTAAAGGAAGCCTTCAACACTGTATCTCTTCATCCAGTCATAGTAAACAACCTCTGTCTGTCTGTCTGTATGTCTGTCTGTCTGTAAACACAGCCAACTTTTCTACGGTGGTTGTTGTTGCTATCAGTGCTGCACAGCTATTTTCAGGTCTCTCCAGAGATGGTAGATCGGGTTCAACTCCAGGATCTGGCTGGACCACTCAAGGACATTCAGAGACTTGTCCCGAAGCCACTCCTGCATCTTGGCTGTGTGCTTAGGGTTGTTGTCTTGTTGGAAGTTGAACCTCCGCCCCAGTCTGAGATCCTGAGCGCTCTGAAGCAGGTTTTCATCAAGGATCTCTCTGTACTTTGCTCTGTTCATTTTTCCCTCGATCCTGGCTATTCTCCCAGTCCGTGCCTCTGAAAAACATCCCCACAGCCTGATGCTGCCACCACCATGCTTCACCATAGGGATGGTGCCATGTTTTCTACAGACGTGACGCTTGGCATTCAGGCCAAAGAGTTCAATCTTGGTTTCATCAGACCAGAGAATCTTCTTTCTCATGGTCTGAGAGTACTTTAGGATCCTTTTGGCAAACTCCAAGCGGGCTGTCATGTGTCTTTTACTGAGGAGTGGCTTCCGTCTGGCCACTCTACCATAAAGGCCTAATTGGTGGAGTGCTGCAGAGGTGGTTGTCCTTCTGGAAGTTTCTCCCATCTCCACAGAGGAACTCTGGAGCTCTGTCAGAGTTACCATCGGGTTCTTGGTCACTTCCCTGACCAAGGCCCTTCTCCCCCGATGCTCAGTTTGGCCAGGCGGCCAGCTCTAGGAAGAGTCTTGGTGGTTACAAACTTCTTCCATTTAAGAATGATGGAGGCCAATGTGATCTTGGGGACCTTCAATGTTGCAGAAATGTTTTGGGACCCTTCCCCAGATCTGTGCCTCAACACAATCCTGTCTCAGGGCTCTACGGACAATTCCTTCACCCTCATGGCTTGGTTTTTGCTCTGACATGCACTGTCAACTGTGGGACTTTATATAGACAGCTGTGTGCCTTTACAAATCATGTCGAATCAATTAAATTTACCACAGGTGGACTCCAATCAAGTTGTAGAAACATCTCAAGGATGATCAATGGAAACAGGATGCACCTGAGCTCAATTTTGAGTCTCATAGCAAAGGGTCTGAATACTTATGTAAATAAGGTATTTCTGTCTTGTATTTTCAATAAGTGTGTAAAAATAAAAACCTGTTTTCGCTTTGTCATTATGTGGTATTGTGGGTAGAGTGATGAGGAAAATGTTTTATTTAATCAATTTTAGAATAAGGCTGTAACGTAATAAAATGTTGAAAAAGTTAAAGGGTCTGAATACTTTCCGAATGCACTGTATGGCAGCTAGAAATCCAAACTGGATGGTCTTCAGAGATAGATGGGAGGGGCTTCGGGTAGCTGAAGGCGGGGACTAAAAACAAACAAAAGATAACTAATGTAAAATGTAGTGTCTGTGAAATGTATGTAGTATGTACATTTATAAGCTGGAAGTGGAAGCCTAAGTATTGTTGTCCATTAGTTTAGGAGGGGTGGTAGGGTTAGGGTAAAATAATAAAGAAGGAAAATATATTTAAAATAATATTTACAAAACATATATATGGGGGATTGGAAATGATGCAGACAATTACACAGATAGAAGCCCCAATATATCTGCAATGTTAAAGCTGATCCTATAGCTGTACGGTGGCTTTGACCAGCTGGTGCTTCTTCAAAGCAGGAGATTCATAGTGAGGTTGGAGGTGAGTCTCACAGTAAGAGGCCAGACACACCAGACAGGACATGAGGGCTTTCTGCTTTCTGGTCCCAGTGCAGAAATCACACGCCACATCTCCAGGTCCAGCATAGCACAGAGCAGGAGGGGGAGCAGCCTGGAGTCCAGTCTTCTTCAGTTTTTCCACCACTTCAGCCAACATTATATTTATCCTCAGATTAGGCCTTGGAGTGAAGGTCTGTCTGCACTGAGGATGTCACACCCCACATCTAAAGGTCCAGCATGACAGTGAGCAGGAGAAGCAGCTTGGAGTCCTGTCTTCTTCAGTTTCTCCACCACTTAGGCGAGCACAGCACTCCTGTTCAGAATAGGTCTTGGGGTGAAGGTATGTCTGCACTGCACTCAATCTGGTTTATTTAGTACCCCAGCGCAGGTTAAGTAGTGGAAAGAACATGTTGGGTTATTTTGACCCAGACAGTTTGGTTGCGTGAATAACCCAATATGTTGGGTTGTTAGTATTAACAGAACACGGGTTAATTTAACCATCAGTTGGGTATTTTTACTCTCATGCTTGGTTGACCTAGCAACTGGGTCTGTTTTAATGTCATGCTTGGTTGACCTAGCAACTGGGTCTGTTTTAATGTCATGCTTGGTTGACCTAGCAACTGGGTCTGTTTTAATGTCATGCTTGGTTGACCTAGCAACTGGGTCTGTTTTAATGTCATGCTTGGTTGACCTAGCAACTGGGTCTGTTTTAATGTCATGCTTGGTTGACCTAGCAACTGGGTCTGTTTTAATGTCATGCTTGGTTGACCTAGCAACTGGGTCTGTTTTAATGTCATCCTTACTGTAGGTTATGTTAAGGAGGGGTGGCTTATTATGGGCGTGGCTTTCAGCTAGATCTTATTGGCCACCCATGAGAGTAAATGTCATTCCAGTTTATCATATAACATTTACATACTGTAAACTCAATTTTTCCTTATTAAATTCTTCTATAATATGTAGAGTATTTATTACATATTATAATAAGGTATACCACTGTATTATAGCCCAACAATGAGACATACGTGGACTTTTAGGAAACTCATACATTTCTATAAGCATCATTGAAGCTACAAAAATGTCAATGTTCAACCTTAACATGTGCTAACTACGCAACAGACCAGATGAACAGGAATTATATTTACTCTCATGGGTGGCTAAAAATAACTATCTGAAAGCCACACCCCTACTAAACTATGCCTACAGTCTTCTGATCTGACCTGCTGGGTCATATCTCAATAACCAAGCAACAATAACCCAACACCCAGCATCCATAACCCAGCAGTTTTTAAAGAAAACAACCCAACTAAGTGACCCAACGCCTGCAACCCAGCATTTGGGTCAACCAAACAACCCAGCATTTTTTAGAGTGTGGGGACAGCTGTAGACACCTTTCAGATCATCCTGATCCCAGCTTTCTTTAATACAGCCCATACAGTAGCTGTGTCCACAGGCAGTAGTCACCGGATCCTTCAGTGGATTCAGACAGATGGAGCAGCAGAACAGTTCTAGATTGTCAGCCATTTTAGTGCTTTCACCTGAAGGTTGAGCAACAGGGTGTCAAAGATGACTTTCTGTTTCATGGAACTCTACACCAGAGGACAGGGAGTGGCTTCCTCTTGACTGTGTACTCTGTATCTACAGGTTTTTTGGGATGGAAGTCAAGCTAAGAAGATGACGTTGCATACAGCTGTGTCCACAGGGAATAGTAACTGGATCCTTTGGTAGATCCAGACAGCAGAATGGATCTTTTAAAAGGTCCTCTGCAATGTCCATACAACAAAATGCACGGCAGAATTTCAGAGATAACTTTAATTTATTTGAAAGTCTGAGTGGTGGGGGAGGCCTTTTAGATCTGTTTGGAGACGTTAGTCCTGGATGGATGCACTGAGGTATATAGGGATGGATGCCATAGTGACGTGTAACCAAATATAAGGTTGTGGTAAAACATTACAACATTTTAACGGTTCCATAAATGTACAGTGACCTATTCAGAAGCCACAGTGGTGGATGATGAATATGTAAAATCAAAAGTTTTATTTAATTTTCAGTCATGTAAAATAATCATAAATTGTAAAGAAACATGTGGATGCAGTGGGGTGCAAATACCTCTGTAGAATTAATTAAGCAAGAAATAGCGGTGGAAACGGCTTAATGCACAAATATTGATATAATAACCATCATATTGAAGTAAACTTGGAGTCACACGATGATATGTGGTGTGGTCCTCCCACTACGACTCGGGAAACCATGCAGTTTATTAAGCTACAGATGAAATAAGTTATGCTGAACTTCACAGGGTGGTGAAAGTTCACAGTGATGAGCTTGATGCTCCTTTCCAATAAATAGAGGGTCTTTTTGTCCATAATAATGTCATCATGTAGGCAGCCTATCCAGAGTGGGCACGTTCACTATATAATGCCCCCAAAACATCTGACAAAACCATCGGTAGAGTTGAAAGGACCAGGTGTGAATGTTCTGGGGGGTCTAAGTCTACCCCTAACCAGTTTGAATACAATGTTTGATTTCACCCCCAGACCCGAAAACAAACCCCATTCAAAACAGTTTCAACAGCCCCCCACCCGATGCAACTCAATATTAAGAAGGCATACAGTCAGTGTACAGCCCAATGCACTACCCCCAGGATCACAACAAGCCCCTCACACCTGGGACCACACACACACAATGTGAATGGAAATATATTATTATATTTTCTATATATTACAATCACAAGAAAGGGTGTTGGTTATTTTAGTTTTACAAGTAACCTTCTTGCACATGTCCTTACTTAAAAAATAAGCATGTTTGTCTTGTTTGAATCAGCCCAATTCTCTGGTTATAAATAAAATAACCATGATTTGCAGATTTTTTTATTCATATCTCTTGCTATTAATAGATTGTGGAAATATGAAAAATAGGGAATAATGTTCCCAACACACCCACCTCACAGTTCCTACACAGACTCTGAGGCACCATGCAGGTCTGACACCAGAGGAGGCTGGTGGGAGGAGCTATAGGAGGACGGGCTCATTGTAATGGCTGGAATGGAATCAATGGAAGGTATCAAACACAAACATACAAAACCACATGTTTGACTGAGTTCCATTTATTCCATTCCAGAAATCACAATGAGCCTGTCCTGCTATAGCTCCTCCCACCAGACTCCACTGCCTGACAACCATTCTATTGTCTTGAGGACTTTACATCCATTTGGTCTGATCAAAGAGCAGGACACCCTTTCAAATAGATACATCCTCTCAGCCTTGATGACTAATCAAAGACTAACACACACACACCACAGTAACCTGATCATGGTGACTCCACAGTAATAACATTTATAACTCATAAGTCACCAGGTGTGATTTACCTTTTGACAGATGAAACCCTACATCAACTACTGATGACTCTTATGGGAGGAAGTGAGCATTTCACATATTAAGATATAATACAAGGATACTTCCTTTGTGTGTTGTACTTACTTAGTCAATTGAAAATGTGCTTAAAGTTTTGAAAAAACAGCCTTATTGATGATCTGTTTTGAGTTTTGTATTAAGAGTTGTGAAATTTTACCACATACTTGTGAAAATAGTACAAAAGTGATTATAAAATCTATAATACATGGATACTTCCTTAAATGTACTTATTTTGTGTTATGCAATTATGTTATTGAAACAGAATAAGTCTAATGAGAGAATAAATAAGTCAAGTCCCACCATTACCTCTCTCTTCTTTCACATCCCTCTATCATCACTCCATGGATGTGTCCCAATAATCTCTCCTTCCTCCTGAAGTGTATCATTCCTTCACTACTCCTCTCAAATGTAAAAGCATTGGATTGGTGTTGGCATGGGGTAGAGGGAGTTTACATATACCAGTCATTTCCTTTTAAATCCATGAAGGGAAGTGGACAAGTTCAAACTTAGAAATGAGATAATAGTTCCACACCCCATGTGTCCTGATAACTACAGGAATGAAACCATATTGAGGTTGTCTGCTTTCTATACGGTTTGATGGGAGAGAGAGAGAGAGACAGAGACAGAGACAGAGACAGAGACAGAGACAGAGAGACAGAGACAAAGAGACAGAGTCCGAGACAGAGACAGAGTCCAAGACAGAGACAGAGAGACAGAGTCCGAGACAGAGACAGAGAGACAGAGTCCGAGACAGAGACAGAGAGACAGAGTCCGAGACAGAGTCCGAGACAGAGTCCGAGACAGAGAGAGAGACGGGACATCAGGTAAAGTTCTGGAGATGAGGGAATATGTGTGCAGAAAGAAACCCTCAAGTATGGTTAACCACAGTTAGTCCCAGTATGGACTGTCAATACAAGTGACCATTTAGAATGTGACCCAGTTCAATGGGTCTTAACATAACTGGGGGATGTCAGCCATGAATTTGTCTAAACACAACTGGAATATAATTTCTTTGTGATTCATTGTTAATGGATTTTCAATTAGGAACACAGGGGAAAAACCTAACACAACAACACACATAACACACAACCAATAAAAACAAAGGGAACCACTAAAGTCATGACCATATTGTCATTTTCTAATGACAGGGAGAAAACATGTAAAATCTAGAAGACTACTTTAGATCTGGTCAAAAGAAGCCTAGTGCACTATGCAGGGAACAGGGAGAGATTTGGGACAGAGACAGTAACTCCTGTATGGAAATCTTCATTCTAATGACAGTGAGCAAATCTCCACCCTATTCCCTATGTAGTGCACTACTTTTGATCTGGTCAGAAGTAGCCTAGTGCACTACGTAGGGAACAGGGTGTCATTTGGGCCAGTTCCAGTAACTCCCCTGGGTATGAATTGTCTCTCTATCTTATCTGTCTTCTATATTATGTTCTCCTCTCCTCCTCTCCTCTATTCACTCTATTCTATCATCCACACCACATGCCAGCTTCAACACAATCCATTTACAAGTTAAAGACACACCTTGGAATAAATAGCAAAGGAAAACTACTACTAGATGTATTTTTTATTTCCCATCACCATGAATCATATTTAATAACTGAACAGTAGCAGACCTAACTTCATCTGTTCCTGACGCTGGGTAGTGGATTAAAAAGACCATCAATCTCCAATGATATTAAAGTACAATTCTGAACATTACTGATATACTGAGTGGCAAGTCAAGATAGTTGCTGTTTTTATTGTTTGGTTAACAGCTCCACCTGCTGGACAGGTTTAATGTTGCTTGACTGAGCAGTATGGGAGAATAAAAGATGCCAAACTTAGGGTCGGATTCCCAGACATCTCCATTGAACATGCTTTTTAGTCTAGGACTAGGCTTCATCTGTGTCTGGGAAACCGGCCCATATAGTTCAATTAGCAAGTAAGTAACACTACCTGTTCCATGATACTGAGGAAAATGACATTGAGACAGAGAACCAATTGAGAAAACATTTCAATGGTTCTGAATGCCAACCAACATACATTAACAGCATACATCATGATTAATGTGAATATATAAGATTAAAACATTGCACTTAATTTTTTTTGAATGCATTGAATTGTAATTCATAACATCTTCTGAAGATCAAATCAATCAAATCATTGTACATAAAAAAAAGAGCAGAATGAATCATCACATCTGGGGACCATCACCACCAGCATGACTACATTTACATTTACATTTTAGTCATTTAGCAGACGCTCTTATCCAGAGCGACTTACTGGAGCAATTAGGGTTAAGTGCCTTGCTCAAGGGCACATTAACGTCATTTAGCAGACGCTCTTAGCCAGAGCGACTCGCAAATTGGTGCGTTCACCCTATAGCCAGTGGGATAACCACTTTACAATTTGGGGGGGGGGGGGGGGGGGGGGTTAGAAGGAACACTTTATCCTATCCCAGGTAATCATAGACTAGTATCTATGTGGACCCTACTACAGTTTAACCAGCTCAGCTATAGACTACACCAGCATGACTAGTATCTATGTGGACCCTACTACAGTTTAACCAGCTCAGCAGTCCCATTGAGAGAAACCCCAGGATAGAGGGGCTGAGTGAATGTGGTCTGGACTCTGTGGAGGAGGGTCAATGTGTCAGAGACACTGTAGAAGGACAGAGTACCTGCCTTGTGATCCAGGTCCACTCCTACTCTGGAGGACTGAGGGCCTGATACTTTAGTCTCAACATTATTGTGTATGAACCAATAACCACCACTATAACACGCTAAACTCCAGGACTTGTCATTGTATCCAAATCTATTACCTGTCCCTGTTCTGCTGATGTCTTTATATGAGACTGCTGTATAAACACACTCCCCACTCCACTCCACCTCCCAGTAACAGCGTCCAGACAGACCCTCTCTACACAGAACCTGGTAGTAGTTTGTGAATCTGTCTGGATGAACAGGATATGGTTGGACTTGGCCTGTATAGGTCACCTTTCTGTTCCCTTCAGACAGAGAGAGGAGTGTGTTCACTGTGTTTGGGTCCAGTTTGAGCTGACAGGAATCTGGGAGAAGAGCAGAGCAGAGACCAATGAGGGGAGTTAGAACAATAAGTTAAGTCAGATACTGTATCTACCCTGTCTTTGATTAGAGCACAGCAGAGATCAAATCAGAGAAATATGAGGAGTCGGATAGATACCCAGTCTTTGATTAGGTCTACTATTGCTATATATTTCTAGAGGGATTGTTAGGAGTGTCAGTAAAAAGAGACTGTTAGTTACTTCAGAATAAAGAGACTCACATTGTAAGAACTGTTCTCTGGTCTTGGGCTCTGGAGGCAGTACAACATCCACTATATTCACTACAGACACACAAACACATTCACAGAGAGAGGGAATGTTATCATCACACCATATTCCACATGTATATGACTAGTAGTGAACTTTCAATGGTCTAAAGTTGATGTTCTTATTATTTTCAACACACCTGTAGTGGAGATCTTGGTCCATTCTCCTTTAAGGACGTCTTCTAGTTTCTCTCTCAGTTCAGACACAGTCTTACTCACATCTCCAAAGTACTGAAGAGGACGGACAACGATGCTGGGTAAGTCTGAAGATACACTGATACTGGAGAGAGACTGATAACTCTGGAGAGAGAGAGAGAGAGAGGGAGAGTGAGAGGGAGCAGAACCAAATGATTGAGAGTTTTAATTTCATATTACATGTATCAAGGCAGTTGAGTTACCTGGAGGAAATGGATGTGATCCTCTGTGTGTGAGAGCTGCTCCAGCTCAGTGCTTCTCTTCCTCAGCTCAGCTATCTCCTGCTCCAGTTGCTCCAGGAGTCCTTCAGCTTGACTCACTTGAGCCTTCTCTTGGGCTCTGATCAGCTCCTTCACCTCAGAGCGCCTTCTCTCAATGGAGCAGATCAGCTCAGTAAAGATCTTATCACTGTCCACCACTGCTGCCTGTGCAGAGCTCTGTTAAGAGAGAGAGAGAGACTTGTCTTACTTTAATGAGCCATCCTCATTACACTAACACCCCCTCCTAAAAACACATTGTGTGACACCAAAACCTCTACACAATCACATTATCCAGTACCCAACACCACAGTACAATACACCATCCAGCACCACATTCCAACCGTACATCCAACCCCTCCTCTCCAGCCGTACAGACAGCCCCCCTGAGCCCCCATACCTCCTGAAACATCTCCACACTGTTGATCATTTTGTACAACTCAAACTCAACCCTAAGGCGTCAACAGTAATGGCATTACCCTGGCAACACAGAAAAAACATGATGAACAGTCTGTCATTGCAGAAAACGGACACCCCTCCCCAACTCCCAGGTCAACCCGAGCCAACCAGCTATTGGAGTCCAGGGCTCCATGTAATACCCTCCACTGGAGGACCCCTGACCTTTCCAGCAATGGGAGCTTATAGAGCACCCTCCACCTATACCCTGCCATGCTCTCAGCCCCCACAACCCCCTGCCACTGATGCCCCTTCACTCCCGCTAAGCTCCTGATGTGTCTAACCTTGACACTGAGGGTGTACAGCACCTTAACCCCCACCTCCTCAAACTCCCCCAGGCTCAGAGTGTTAAAAGTCAGTAAGTCCTCCGGACTCTCCTGCCAGTCCCCAGTCTCTGCTGTCACTTGCAGTGGTGGAAACGGTGGTGGCCCCTCCTCAGGCTGCTCCAGCCCTCAGTACTGCAGCATAGAAATCAGAGACCCCTGCTGTATTGAGTCTCTCCGGCCGCATGATGAAGAGCTGCTGATCCAGCCCCAAACCACCAGCCCTCCTCAACAGAGCACATGCTGGTTCCCTCCAGCCCACCTCCGTACGGTACAGTAGCCTCTGTGCTGCTGAGTCAGAACGCTGCCACCCTGACCAGAATAAATTCACTAACTTGCGCTGCAGGTCCACAAGTAGACCACCGGGGGCGTTGAGAATGGCCAATTTAAGCCATAGAGAGGATGCCACCAAGTTGTTGATGATCAGCACCGTCCCTCTGTATGCCACTTGGGAGATGAGCCACCTCCACTTCGTCAGCCTCGAAACCACCGCTTGTGACACTCCTTCCCAGTTCTTCCTATCCCAACCCTCCGAGCCCAGATACACCCCAAGCATCTTGAGCCACTCACAGCCCCACTGCAACCCCCCTGGAAGCTGCGGAGGTGCCCTGTCCCTCCATGCCCCACATAACAGAGCCTCACTCTTGCCCCAGTTTACCTAAGCAGAAGACGCCCCCTCGTACACCCTCAAACTATTCTCCAGGGCCTGTAGGTTCTGCTCATCCCTAACCAACACAGACGTCATCAGCGTATGCTGACACTGCTATGCCTGTCCCCAACCCTATGCCTGGCTCCCACACTCCCTGTAGCCTCCTGCGTAGCAGGCCCAGAAAGGGCTCAATAACAAGAGTGTATAGCTGCCCTGACAGAGGGCATCCCTGGTGAATGCCCCTCCCTACCCAGACTGGCCTACTGAGCCCTCCCCACACCTTGACCATACATGAAGCCCCAGCATACAACATTTGAACACAGGCCACAAAATTCTCCCCACAACCAAAACAACACATTGAACAGATATTCATGGTCCACCCTATCAAAGGCTTTCTCCTGATTATGAACAGATTGTCTGTGTTTGAGCGTCCTGGTACACAGTACGTTTGGTCCTTGTGTACAATAGAGTCCAGGTGGGACTTGAGTCTGTTAGCGAGGACCTTGGTAAAGACCTTATAGTCCTCACAGAGCAATGCCACAGGCCTCCAGTTCTTTAAGTCGCTCAAATCTACTTGTTTGGGCAGGAGAGTCAAAGCCTCCCGTCTACAGCTTAGCGACAGCTCCCCCACCCCGACGCACTCACACAACACACGTCCTGTAAAATAATTCCCCAGAACTTTTTATAAAAATCCACAGGCAGACCGTCTGAGAGACAGCAGCTGAGAGTTTGTGAAAGGCCAGGGAAATGTCTATTTGATTTATCTGTGACAGAGAGAGTTTGGAAAGGTCTGTGAGCAGAACCTGAGAAAACCCAGGATAATAATAATAATAAGCCATTTAGCAGACGTTTTTATCCAAAGCGACTTACAGTCATGTGCATACATTTTTACATATGGGTGGTCCCGGGGATCGAACCCACTACCCTGGCATTACAAGCGCCATGCTCTACCAATTGAGCTACAGAGGACCACAGAGTTCTGCCCTCTATAAATCAGAGTACAACTCCACAGCCTCATCTCCTCACAACAGAAGTTACCCACCCATCAGGCTCCCTCATCTCCCCACAACAGAAGTTACCCACCCATCAGGCTACCTCATCTCCCCACAACAGAAGTTACCCGCCCATTTTGCAGACGCTTTTATCCAAAGCGACTTACAGTCGATAATATATATATTTTTTTGTGTATGGGTGGTCCCGGGGATCGAACTCACTACCCTGGCGTTACAAGCGCCGTGCTCTACCAGCTGAGCTACAGAGGACCAGGTGCAGACACATTTATGAAAGCAAAGATCATAAGGTCATTATTTGGGCTCTAAACACTAACAACCTACCCTTACACACCTCTTTTGCTACCCCTGCACTAAGATTTCTGCCATGGCATTTAAATGTTTTTGGTTTACATATTCCCCCAGTCTTTGCCGCCGTTCATGTTAAGGAAGTCTAACCGTGAAATCTCTATAAGAGGTGGGAGGGAAATCACCACAATCAGAAACCAGTAGAGACCCATAAAGCCAGTAAGCCCATAAAGCCGCCATGCCAGAAAAAAACACCAATTTAAGCAGATTCTGAAGACATGCCCTTAAGAACCCATGACCCATTTTCTCAGCCTATACCGCTTCCTGGGTGAGAGGACACTAAACCCCTCATTCTTCATCACGTGTTGTACTGACCTTACAAACCTTCCAGGATCAATCAAATAAGACTCCAGCAGAACCTTATTTTTCCCCTTTAGTCTCCATCAGGAACCTAGAAAGTTCTCTCACCGTATATACTGGGCCCTCAGCCTGACTGGCTGTCAGCACTGGATCCAATGAGCCGTCTGAAAACGAGACGCCTTGTCCTCCGCTGCCGCAGACTCACCTCCCCCCTCTTCCTCCTCCTCCATTGGCACGGTACCGTCCTCCTCCTCCCCAGTCTCTGCCCCCCTGCACTTCCCCCCTGATCAGAGCCTCTTCCCCAATGACAGGTAATATTTCCTGGGATGAGCCCACCAAGCCTTTGCCCACCGGAGTCTCTGTTACTACAGAAACCTGCCTCAGCTCATGTAGCCCAGCTGCAACCCTCCCCACCACCGCTTTCTCCACGGCCTGCGCACCACCACTTGGCCATGCACTACTACCGCGTAGCTCAGTTGGTAGAGCATGGCGCTTGCAACACCAGGGTTGTGGGTTCGTTTCCCATGGGGGGACAGCATGAATATGTATGCACTCACTAACTGTAAGTCGCTCTGGATAAAAGCATCTGCTAAATGACTAAAATGTAAAAAATGTACTCTCCTCCCTCCTGGTACCCCTGCCATTTTTTTGCAATTTTGAGTAATCACTATTTTAGTACGGATTAGTAAGGAAAAACACTATTCAGTACTACTGCAGTTGCTTTATAATTCCAATAGATGGCAGCATAAGACCATGAATGACATTTCAGAAGATTAGTTTAGTTCTCTCCCTGGATACACCACCACTCTACCTCACAGAAAACTCCTCCTGCCTGAGCTTTTTACTGTCCCTTTCCACACTGCTAACGCAAGAGAAAGGACTGAAAAAGCATTTAACACATTACTGTGAAGTAATATAATGATGATTCATGTTTATTATTACCTGTTTTTATGGTCATGTTTTGAAATTATACTTCATTACTATAATGATTATCAATACGCCTGAACATTAATTCAGTCACCTCTGGTCGACAAAAACGAATTTTCCTAGTACATTAATTGTCAAATTCATCAACCAGCATCGAGCACTCTGCCTTCTCACGCAAGCGAAGGGCATGTTGAGGTAAATATGCTTACCGCGACGGTTGCATTATGTAATTTATTGGTGGGCTGGAAGATGCAGGGGTTTTTCTTTTCTATTCAGAGGCTATTTACTCCCAATATGAGATAATTTTATATAGAAGGTTTTTATAATGCATGTTTACTAGGGTTGAGGTTAGCGCATCTGAGTAGGGATTATTTGGGTTCAATACCTGTCCTACCTATCAATCATATTGCTGCTTGTAGCCTATAACTGATGATCCCCACACTAGAAACACCGAAAACTATCTGTGCTAGCAAACCCTGTGTTCCACCCCTCCCTTGCGTAACCTTGAAGTTTGTTAAGAAACAAACACTTGTCTATGAAAACAGACATGTTTAACGGATTCCGCTTGGCACCCAGCCGAGAGCACACGAAAACCACTTGCAAATTTACCAAAACTAACCAACTACTTGCGGTCTGTTCGTAAGCAATAAACGGAGGCAGATTAGCCACCACAACTCTTATCGAAAGAGGCGACATATGCACCAACACACCCCTCACAAAAATCCCACTCACAACAAGACAAACCTTTTTCATTAACACAACCACCGCCTTGTTGATTCTGGATGCAGAGTGCAGATGTTCTGCTCCAACCTGTTCGCCGACCATGAGCAAAACTTCCTCCACACCTTTCTCCGGAACGCACCCGAAGCGACAGCGTTTCTTGTCCACTCGGTTGAGGCCATCACGCCGCCCTAACAAACTACCCCTACTCCCCCCTCAACTCTAAACGATAAACAGTGGAAACCAATAAACAAACCCTCCACCATCAGAAAATAAATTCAGAAAATACGCAAGAACCAAAAGAAAAAAGAATAGTAGCCCTCCTCACGAACCACAAAACTCTCACGCAACCAACTTCTTCTTCTATGATATAATGGCGGTCCACAAACCAACGTTAAAGGTGCATGCCGCCACCTACTGTGCTGGAGTGTGTGGTCAATCACCGTTTACAACATTTCTAAATCCTCCTACCTAACTCAGTACTTCTGAGAAAAGAAAGAAGAGCCCTACTAACTTCTAATAGACCCTCCCCCATCCCCAAAATCCCTTCCAAACCCCCCCAACCCCGTCCAACCTCAATGACCCTACACATCTTTCCCTCTCTTCAACATACTTACAACAATATAACAACACATGTTCCACCGTTTCATCGACCGTACCTTCCAGACACAAATCATTCACATGCTTGCCAACCAGATGTAATGACGAGTTCAATGTACAATGTCCTAAGCGCAATCGAGTAAACACCACCTCTTCCTTCCTAATCTGACCTTTGAATCTTGGTCCATCGACCTTTCTGTAAAACTGTAAACTATTCATATAAATGCCGGCCCTTGTGCTCAGAGTACCATCTCTTCTGCCACACATCTTTCAAAATGGCTCTGATCTTACATTTGGCCTCACCTCTACCCAGTGGAACATTAATATCAATTATATCTCGTTTCAAAGCTCTTTTAGCTAACTGGTCTACAATTTCATTCCCTTCCACACCCGAATGTGCTGGGACCCAGCAGAATCTCACTACTAAACCCATTCTCTCAATTCTCCATAATAACATTAATACCTCCAATAGCAGGTCACTCCTATTAGATTTACCAGATGATAAACTATTCAATACAGACAGAGAATCTGACCATACTATAATTCTAACAGGTTGTACGTCCTCCACCCACTGGAGGGCAACTATTATCACCAACAGTTCAACTGAGTATACTGACAGTTCATCTGTTAGTCTTCTACATATCTGCACATCAAATTCAGGAACGTAAACGCCTGCTCCTGTGAGCCCACTATCTGGGTCCTTGGATCCATCTGTGAAAAGTGGTAGAAAAGCATAAAAACTTCTACCAATGTAATTGTCAACCAGTTTCACTATATCACTGACGTCTGACCAATCTTTCATTTTCTCTACCAAGGTTAGATCAACAACAGGGTCTGGGAGTAACCATGGAGGAACA
This sequence comes from Coregonus lavaretus, assembly GCF_964263955.1. Taxonomy (NCBI): domain Eukaryota; kingdom Metazoa; phylum Chordata; class Actinopteri; order Salmoniformes; family Salmonidae; genus Coregonus; species Coregonus lavaretus. Next base: position 8,127,278 of record NC_140008.1, read on the forward strand.
TCCCCTATCACCACAGAAGGGCCAACCTCCAACTCCCTCAAACCACTCTCATCAGCAAGCTTTCCAACTGTCCAACCAAAACCACTGCCTTGTCTACTAGTATATTCCCAACAGTCATCTAGAACAGTAGCAGTGGGATGCTCAACCTCACAGCCTTTCAACCTAACCCAATAAGATAATGACAATTTTTTTACGCTGTATATCCAAAGGCATCTCTCCTGCCTCCACCAGTAAGGCACATACAGATGTTGATTTAAATGCACCAATACATATCCTTAAAGCTTTATACTGGATTCTGTCCAGCTTCTGAAGCCAAGTCTTTACCTCTGTTCCATAAACTGTACACCAGTAATCAATTGTCGTCCTGATCAGAGCTCTATAAATATCCATCAACAATTGTCTGTCAGCACCCTATTCATAACCAGAGACCCACACAACCAACTACCATGAAAGTTAATGAATGAGAGAGACATGAACATCGTTACAATACTGTACATAGACATAATGTAACGGTTCTTCTTCTTTGATGTTTAACGGCGGTTGGCATCCAATATGTTGCATTACCGCCCCCAACTGGACTATAATATAAATCCATTATACTTTGTGACACAAAATGGGAAAAGGGGAAATTATAATAATAATAAAAAAACACCCTTCCAACTAACCCTACACTCATTAAATACCCACTACCCAATTCCACTACTTTGACCCTATCTGCTCCTGCACCATGCCAACGGCCTGGGAGGACAGGAAACCACAACTCAACACACCCTGTAACTCTTCTGAAGTCTAATCTTGTATGCCCAAATAGTTCTCTGCAGCTGCCACCACAACATCTATTTTCTGTGATTTACATTCAATTTCATTCAATTTCTGCTGTACAGTTGATAACCATTGCTATGAACGGCAAGAAGCTAACTTTACTGAAGCATATATCACTCGTTGATCTATCCCTCTGTGCTGGCACAGATCTACTACTCACAGGGATCCTCTCAGGATCTCTCACCCTTGACCCATTCTCCTCTACTTTCTTCACTGTCTCAGCATACGACACCTTCTGCACTACTCTGACTCTAGCCACCTCAACCTGCCTCTCTCGCACCGGACACTTCAGATCCCCAGCAACATGGGCATCCCAACAGTTGACACACACAACTTTATCGACCGAAACTACACAATCCTCTATCCCATGCCCTCCTGCACACTTCCCACATCTTGGAATCTCCCTCCTACAAACTGCTGCAACATGACCATAAACGTTGCACCTGAATCAGCACAGTGGATTCGCCACAAAAGCTCTAACAGGATAACTGATATATCCTACCATGACTGTTGGGTAAAGACTCAAAACTCAAAAGGACTGACAGTGACTCCTCTGTTTCACCACGCTCACCACCAGGTCTGTGTTGCACCAAACGAAACACAAACAAATATCACTACAGGTTACCTTCACTGATTCAACTGCACCCAACTCCTTTCCCACCCACCCTGAAACTACAAATGGATCTGCCAAAAGGTATGGATCCACGTTCTCCTACAATGTATTTCCTACTGCACCAGATTCTTCTTTATCATGTCCATTGATGCCAGGCTCTGGTTCTGAGCTCATCACCACTCCTTCTACCTCACTTAACTTTCCCTCATTCATTTCCATTTCACCTCCTGAACTCAGTCTGGCGAATGGCTCACTCTGTTTGCACTTGAGTTATAACATTTGAAAGTTTTTATTCCTTTGAAACTTTTGTGAGTGTAATGTTTACTGTTAATTTCTGATTGATAATTTCACTTTTGTTTATTATCTATTTCACTTGCTTTGGCAATGTAAACATATGTTTCCCATGCCAATAAATCCCTTTGAATTGATTTGAATTGAGAGAGAGAGAGAGAGCTCCATGTTAATGTAAAGGGGACATGAGTCAGTCATGATTTCTCAAGGTTTTGTGATGAGGTAGCCCCGCCTTCGAATTCAAAATCAGTGTCGGCCCTCAGCCCAATAGGGAATGTCCTCTTGGTGTAACGGTCAAGATGTTGTTTTCTCCCTCAGTAGACCCGGGTTCATATCCCGTCGGTGACATTAAGCAGTCTATTCTCTGAAAGGCGACCAGACAGCCTGTTCCCAACAGTGGGGTCAGTGGGATTGGATAGGGGCCCCTCTCTCTCTCTCTGACTGGAGGAGAGATGTGAAATGGTGTGTCTCCTCTGGTCAACAATACTCACCTTGAGAGACTCCACAGCCTGTTGGAGCTCCTTCAGCTCCTTCTCTCTCTCCTGGAATCTCTGCTGGACCTTCTGATGACTCATCCCCAGCTGCCTCTGTGGAGAATCACTCGTCAATGAGCTATCAAGCTTTATTTGTCCAGTAGATCAATAGTATAGTAATGGGACATAGGGCCCATAGAAGATAGGGATTAATATGTTGAGGAAGTGTTTGTGTGAATTTATATTATTATGTGAATGATTATAGTTTTAACAGTGCACAAAACAGGGGAGCTGATTGGGTGTTTGATAACGAATGATAATGGTGTTTGACTTTAGAAAATTGTGATTCATTTGGAGAATCTGGGTTAACATATCTATATAATCAAGGTTTGTGTTCATATTTGTTCTGCCGTGGATCGATTTCATTTGAAAGATCTCATATTCAAACAGCCTTAGTTCCTACTGTATCTTTAATTATTTGTTTATCAGACAGTCACCAACAAGTAGTTCTGGTCTTACCTGTTTCTCAGTCCTCTCTGCTGCAGCTGACACTGTAACATGGCCTTTATGTTCATCCATTGTACACAGCAGACAGATACACTGCTGATCGGTACAACAGTAAACCTCCAGCAGTTTGTCATGATGAGAGCAGATCTTCTCCTGTAGTTGTGCGGTGGCTTTGACCAGCTTGTGCTTCTTCAAAGCAGGAGATTCATAGTGAGATTGGAGGTGAGTCTCACAGTAAGAGGCCAGACACACCAGACAGGACATGAGGGCTTTCTGCTTTCTGGTCCCAGTGCAGAAATCACACGCCACATCTCCAGGTCCAGCATAGCACAGAGCAGGAGGGGGAGCAGCCTGGAGTCCTGTCTTCTTCAGTTTCTCCACCAACTCAGCCAACATGTTATTTTTCCTCAGATTAGGCCTTGGAGTGAAGGTCTCTCTGCACTGAGGACAGCTATAGACCCCTTTCAGAACATCCTGATCCCAGCAGCCGTCAATACAGCTCCTACAGTAACTGTGTCCACAGGCAGTAGTGACCGGCTCCTTCAGTAGATCCAGACAGACAGAACAACAGAACTGGTCCTGGTCCAGCAGAACTCCCTGCTGAGCCATTTCGATGGTTGTTCACTCTCACACAGACAGACAACACAGAGACTCAGATCAGTTTTGTTTCCACAGAAGTTAGTTTTTGGGAGGGCGAGGACTTTCTGGATCTGCCAGATAGGTGAGGTTAGAGGGAGGGAGGGAGGGAGGGATAGAGAGAGAACTGCGTTCAACATGAAGAGGGAGACAAATATTTTAGTTTCTAGGTTAGGGCCCTTCATTTGGAATAAATCTAACAAATATGAGTTGTTAGAATATATAAAGGGTAACAGTTCCTATGAAGTACATATTCTAATTATTTTAATAAGTTTCATAATGCCTTATAATACACTTATGTGTTATAACACTGATTATAAGTGTCTATAATAATTCATAAGTGGTTGTAATGGGGGCGTGGGGGGGGGGGGTTTGATATTGATACAATATTCTGTAGTTTAAATGAATACTGTATGTATTGACTGATCATTGAGAATGAGGTAATACTTTACATTACAGTGTGGGTATTACTGTTAGGCCTAGGGTCAGGGTTAGCGTTACTACATTCAGCAGTAACCCTAACCCTAGCCATATCTAGGACTAAAAAGAGAAGACGTTTTATAATCAGAGTTCTTTGTATCTCTTCTTAGTCAGACAGAAACCCCCCACATCTTATAGGTGGACGGGGTTATGAACATATCCAATGAATTATTTCTGCAACCAGATGAAATGAAACTGCCTTTCAGCAGGAAAAGCTTCTCTAATAATCCTAACCATTGCTGGGTGTCTTCAGAGACTGAGGTATAGAGACACACTGTCAAGTCAAATCATCTGGCTGTGCTTTCATGTCAAAACATTAATTATTTTCTATTCATAAAATTCTATTCTATTCTATTATAAGATAATATATTATATCCATAGGCTCCACTCTGTATAGTGTTAACGATGACTGTTTGTTCTGTACATTGATTGAATGGTTAGGACTATCTCACTGTATTCACAGATTAAATCCCAAGAGACCAGGATACCTAAAGGAAGCCTTCAACACTGTATCCCTTCATCCAGTCATAGTAAACAACCTCTGTCTGTCTGTCTGTAAACACAGCCAACTTTTCTGCGGTGGTTGTTGTTGCTATCAGTGCTGCACAGCTATTTTCAGGTCTCTCCAGAGATGGTCGATCGGGTTCAACTCCAGGATCTGGCTGGACCACTCAAGGACATTCAGAGACTTGTCCCGAAGCCACTCCTGCGTCTTGGCTGTGTGCTTAGGGTTGTTGTCTTGTTGGAAGTTGAACCTTCGCCCCAGTCTGAGATCCTGAGCGCTCTGAAGCAGGTTTTCATCAAGGATCTCTCTGTACTTTGCTCTGTTCATTTTTCCCTCGATCCTGGCTATTCTCCCAGTCCGTGCCTCTGAAAAACATCCCCACAGCCTGATGCTGCCACCACCATGCTTCACCATAGGGATGGTGCCATGTTTTCTACAGACGTGACGCTTGGCATTCAGGCCAAAGAGTTCAATCTTGGTTTCATCAGACCAGAGAATCTTCTTTCTCATGGTCTGAGAGTACTTTAGAATCCTTTTGGCAAACTCCAAGCGGGCTGTCATGTGTCTTTTACTGAGGAGTGGCTTCCGTCTGGCCACTCTACCATAAAGGCATAATTGGTGGAGTGCTGCAGAGGTGGTTGTCCTTCTGGAAGTTTCTCCCATCTCCACAGAGGAACTCTGGAGCTCTGTCAGAGTTACCATCGGGTTCTTGGTCACTTCCCTGACCAAGGCCCTTCTCCCCCGATGCTCAGTTTTGCCAGGCGGCCAGCTCTAGGAAGAGTCTTGGTGGTTACAAACTTCTTCCATTTAAGAATGATGGAGGCCATTGTGATCTTGGGGACCTTCAATGTTGCAGAAATGTTTTGGGACCCTTCCCCAGATCTGTGCCTCAACACAATCCTGTCTCAGGGCTCTACGGACAATTCCTTCACCCTCATGGCTTGGTTTTTGCTCTGACATGCACTGTCAAATGTGGGACCTTATATAGACAGCTGTGTGCCTTTCCAAATCATGTCCAATCAATTGAATTTACCACAGGTGGACTCCAATCAAGTTGTAGAAACATCTCAAGGATGATCAATGGAAACAGGATGCACCTGAGCTCAATTTGGAGTCTCATAGCAAAGGGTCTGAATACTTATGTAAATAAGGTATTTCTGTCTTTTATTTTCAATAAGTGTGTAAAAATAAAAACCTGTTTTCGCTTTGTCATTATGTGGTATTGTGGGTAGAGTGATGACGAAAATGTTTTATTTAATCAATTTTAGAATAAGGCTGTAACGTAATAAAATGTTGAAAAAGTTAAAGGGTCTGAATACTTTCCGAATGCACTGTATGGCAGCTAGAAATCAAAACTGGATGGTCTTCAGAGATAGATGGGAGGGGCTTCGGGTAGCTGAAGGCGGGGACTAAAAACAAACAAAAGATAACTAATGTAAAATGTAGTGTCTGTGAAATGTATGTAGTATGTACATTTATAAGCTGGAAGTGGAAGCCTAAGTATTGTTGTCCATTAGTTTAGGAGGGGTGGTAGGGTTAGGGGAAAATAATAAAGAAGGAAAATATATTTAAAATAATATTTACAAAACATATATATGGGGGATTGGAAATGATGCAGACAATTACACAGATAGAAGCCCCAATATATCTGCAATATAAAGCTGATCCTGTAGCTGTGCGATGCCTTTGACCAGCTTGTGCTTCTTCAAAGCAAGAGATTCATAGTGAGATTGGAGGTGAGTCTCACAGTAAGAGGCCAGACACACCAGACAGGACATGAGGGCTTTCTGCTTTCTGGTTCCAGTGCAGAAATCACACGCCACATCTCCAGGTCCAGCATAGCACAGAGCAGGAGAAGCAGCTTGGAGTCCTGTCTTCTTCAGTTTCACCACCACTTAGGCGAGCACAGCACTCCTGTTCAGAATAGGTCTTGGGGTGAAGGTATGTCTGCACTGCACTCAAGCTGGTTTATTTAGTACCCCAGCGCAGGTTAAGTAGTGGAAAGAACATGTTGGGTTATTTTGACCCAGACAGATTGGTTGCGTGAATAACCCAATATGTTGGGTTGTTAGTATTAACAGAACACGTGTTAATTTATCCATCAGTTGGGTATTTTTTACTCTCATGCTTGGTTGACCTAGCAACTGGGTCTGTTTTAATGTCATGCTTGGTTGACCTAGCAACTGGGTCTGTTTTAATGTCATGCTTGGTTGACCTAGCAACTGGGTCTGTTTTAATGTCATGCTTGGTTGACCTAGTAACTGGGTCTGTTCTAATGTCATGCTTGGTTGACCTAGCAACTGGGTCTGTTTTAATGTCATGCTTGGTTGACCTAGCAACTGGGTCTGTTTTAATGTCATGCTTGGTTGCCCTAGCAACTGGGTCTGTTTTAATGTCATCCTTACTGTAGGTTATTTTAAGGCGTTTACATACTGTAAACTCAATTTTCCTTACTAAATTCTTCTATAATATGTAGAGTATTTATTACATATTATAATAAGGTATACCACTGTATTATAGCCCAACAATGAGACATACGTGGACTTTTAGGAAACTCTATAAGCATAATTGAAGCTACAAAAAATGTCAATGTTCAACCTTAACGTGCTAATTACGCAACAGACCAGATGAACAGGAATTATATTTACTCTCATGGGTGGCTAAAAATAACTATCTGAAAGCCACACCCCTACTAAACTATGCCTACAGTCTTCTGATCTGACCTGCTGGGTCATATCTCAATAACCAAGCAACAATAACCCAACACCCAGCATCCATAACCCAGCAGTTTTTAAAGAAACAACCCAACTTAGTGACCCAACGCCTGCAACCCAACATTTGGGTCAACCAAACAACCCAGCATTTTTTAGAGTGTGGGGATAGGTGTAGACACCTTTCAGATCATCCTGATCCCAGCTTTCTTTAATACAGCCCATACAGTAGCTGTGTCCACAGGCAGTAGTCACCGGATCCTTCAGTGGATCCAGACAGATGGAGCAGCAGAACAGTTCTAGATTGTCAGCCATTTTAGTGCTTTCACCTGAAGGTTGAGCAACAGGGTGTCAAAGATGACTTTCTGTTTCATGGAACTCTACACCAGAGGACAGGGAGTGGCTTCCTCTTGACTGTGTACTCTGTATCTACAGGTTTTTGGGGGATGGAAGTCAAGCTAAGAAGATGACGTTGCATACAGCTGTGTCCACAGGGAATAGTAACTGGATCCTTTGGTAGATTCAGACAGCAGAGTGGATATTTTAAAAGGGCCTCTGCAATGTCCATACAACAAACTGCACAGCAGAGTATCAGAGATAACTTTAATTTCTTTGAAAGTCTGAGTGGTAGGGGAGGCCTTTTAGATCTGTTTGGAGACGTTAGTCCTGGATGGATGCACTGAGGTATATAGGGATGGAAGCCATAGTGACGTGTAACCAAATATAAGGTTGTGGTAAAACATTACAACGTTTTAAAGGTTCCATAAATGTACAGTGACCTATTCAGAAGCCACAGTGGTGAATGATGAATATGTCAAATCAAAAGTTTTATTTCATTTTCAGTCATGTAAAATGATCATAAATTGTAAAGAAACGTGGATGTAGTGGGGTGCAAATACCTTTGTAGAATTAATTAAGCGAGAAATGGCAGTGGAAACGCTTAATGCAAAAATATTGATATAATAACCATCATATTGAAGTAAACTTGGAGTCACACGATGATATGTGGTGTGGTCCTCCCACTACAACTCGGGAAACCATGCAGTTTATTAAGCTACAGATGAAATAAGTTATGCTGAACTTCACAGGGTGGTGAAAGTGCACAGTGATGAGCTTGATGCTCCTTTCCAATAAATATCGAGGGTCTTTTTGTCCATAATAATGTCATCATGTAGGCAGCCTATCCAGAGTGGGCGTGTTAACTATATAATGCCCCCAAAACATATGACAAAACCATCGGTAGAGATGAAAATGTGATGGAAACCCATTTAACATAACTTTTTAAACCGGTACATGGGAATTGAACTGCAAAAATATATTAGTATTTTCTAAAATATATATTTGTATGTGCATTACGTCATCACGCACAGCCATTTATCTTCAACACGTCAATTTGATGGAAACATCTCTGCTGGTAAAATGCACATGTTTTTATGAAGATTTTACAATGTTCACATGAAAATCTGACGCCAGTCAAATGTAAACAGATTTTCATGCGAATATTCAAAAATCTGCATAAAAACAATATCCTCATCTATAAACAATATCCAAATAGAATAGAATGGTAAATTACGTATTGAATCATTTTGGAGTCAATTGTATTGTAAATAAGAACATAATATGTTTAAGTGGCTCCAAAATAACACAATACATTATTTACCATTCAATTCTATTGGGCACAACATCATCTGAAACACAACCGAAACACACTGCAAATGCATCCAACAAGAGTCCCAAGCTTGATGTAGTCATAGCCTGCTAGGAATATGGGACCAAATACTAAACTTTTGACAAAGTGTAATATACTATAAGTGAATTTGTCCAAATACTTATGACACCTACATATGGAGGGCCTAGATAAATACAGTATATTCCTTTCTAAACAGTAAAACAGACATTAATGAAAATAGCCTCAAATAAAAGGTGACATTCTGTACTGTCGCCTCATATAAAACATTTAATATAAAATTTAAAATGCTGGAGTATAGAGCCACATTCATAGTTGAATAAATTCAAAAACCGAGGTTGGGTCAAAATTATTCAATAAAACAACTTGGCCATGAAGAAGTTTCAGTAGATTAGGAACTGCTTCCTATAAAGCTATGTGGTGTATAATGTAGCTGGACATTGTAAAGTCTGCTTCCTATAGAGCTATGTGGAGTATAATGTAGCTGGACATTGTAAAGTCTGCTTCCTATAAAGCTATGTGGTGTATAATGTAGCGGGACATTGTAAAGTCTGCTTCCTATAAAGCTATGTGGAGTATAATGTAGCTGGACATTGTAAAGTCTGCTTCCTATAAAGCTATGTGGTGTATAATGTAGCTGGACATTGTAAAGTCTGCTTCCTATAAAGCTATGTGGAGTATAATGTAGCTGGACATTGTAAAGTCTGCTTCCTATAAAGTTATGTGGTGTATAATGTAGCTGGACATTGTAAAGTCTGCTTCCTATAAAGCTATGTGGAGTATAATGTAGCTGGACATTGTAAAGTCATACACACAATTATATTACTTCTTATTGACATTCAACCTGGGAATGAAAATTTAAGGGATTAATGTACACACGTACAAAACAAATCCTGCAACAAAGGACCAGGTGTAAATGTTCTGGGGGGTCTAAGTCTACCCCTAACCAGTTTGAATACAATGTTTGATTTCACCCCCAGACCCCAAAACACACCCCATTCAAAACAGTTTCAACAGCCCTCCACCCGATGTAACTCAATATTAAGAAGGCATACAGTCAGTGTACAGCCCAATGCACTACCCCCAGGATCACAACAAGCCCCTCACACCTGGGACAACACACACAATGTGAATGGAAATATATTATTATATTTTCTATATATTACAATCACAAGAAAGGGTGTTGGTTATTTTAGTTTTACAAGTAACCTTTCTTGCACATGTCCTTACTTTAAAAATAAGCATGTTTGGTCTTGTTTGAATCAGCCCATTCTCTAGTTATTAAATAAAATAACCATGATTGGCAGAATGTTTAATTCACATCTCTGGCTATTAATAGATTGTGGAACTATGAAAAATAGGGAATAATGTTCCCAACACACCCACCTCACAGTTCCTACACAGACTCTGAGGCACCATGCAGGTCTGACACCAGAGGAGGCTGGTGGGAGGAGCTATAGGAGGACGGGCTCATTGTAATGGCTGGAATGGAATCAATGGAAGGTATCAAACACAAACATACAAAACCACATGTTTGACTGAGTTCCATTTATTCCATTCCAGACATCACAATGAGCCTGTCCTGCTATAGCTCCTCCCACCAGACTCCACTGCCTGACAACCATTCTATTGTCTTGAGGACTTTACATCCATTTGGTCTGATCAAAGAGCAGGACACCCTTTCAAATAGATACATCATCTCAGCCTTGATGACTAAACTAATCAAAGACTAACACACACACACCACAGTAATCAGCGAGGCAGAGAGCGAGAGAGAGAGAGAGAGAGAGAGAGAGAGAGAGAGAGAGAGAGAGAGAGAGAGAGAGAGAGAGAGAGAGAGAGAGAGAGAGAGAGAGAGAGAGAGAGAGAGAGAGAGAGAGAGAGAGAGAGAGAGAGAGAGAGAGAGAGAGAGAGAGAGAGAGAGAGAGAGAGAGAGAGAGAGAGGACATCAGGTAAAGTTCTGGAGATGAGGGAATATGTGTGCAGAAAGAAACCCTCCAGTATGGTTAACCACAGTTAGGCCCAGTATGGACTATCAATACAAGTGACCATTTAGAATGTGACCCAGTTCAATGGGTCTTAACAGAACTGGGGGATGTCAGCCATGAAGTTGTCTAAACACAACTGGAATATAATTTGTTTCTGATTCATTGTTAATGGATTTTTAATTAGGAACACAGGGGGAAAACCTAACACAACAACACACAACACACAACCAATAAAAACACAAAGGGGGAGGAAACCACTAAAGTCATGACCATATTGTCATTTTCTAATGACAGGGAGAAAACATGTAAAATCTAGAAGACTACTTTAGATCTGGTCAAAAGAAGCCTAGTGCACTATGCAGGGAACAGGGAGAGATTTGGGACAGAGACAGTAACTCCTGTATGGAAATCTTCATTCTAATATTCTAATGCCAGTGAGCAATCTCCACCCTATTCCCTATGTAGTGCACTACTTTTGATCTGGTCAGAAGTAGCCTAGTGCACTACGTAGGGAACAGGGTGTCATTTGGGACAGATTCAATAACTCCCCTGGGTATGAATTGTCTCTCTATCTTATCTGTCTTCTATATTATGTTCTCCTCTCCTCCTCTCTTCTCTCCTCTATTCACTCTATTCTATCATCCACACCACATGCCAGCTTCAACACAATCCATTTACAAGTTAAAGACACACCTTGGAATATACAGCAAAGGAAAACTACTACTATATGTATATTTTATTTTCTATTACCATAAATCATATTTAATAACTGAACAGTAGCAGACCTAACTTCATCTGTTCCTGACTCTGGGTAGTGGATTAAAAAGACCATCAATCTCCAATGATATTAAAGTACAATTCTGAACATTACTGATATACTGAGTGGCAAGTCAAGATATCTGATGGTTTTTATTGTTTGGTTAATAGCACCACCTGCTGGTCAGGTTTAATATTGCTTGATTGAGCAGTATGGGAGAATAAAAGATGCCAAATTTAGGGTCGGATTCCCTGACATCTCCATTGAACATGCTTTTTAGTCTAGGACTAGGCTTCATCTGTGTCCGGGAAACCGGCCCATATAGTTCAATTAGCAAGTAAGTAACATTACCTGTTCCATGATACTGAGTGTAGTATCGAGTCAAATGTTGCTAGTCATTGCTGATAAACAAAGGAGTCCGCTCATACTGAACCTTGATCATAAGTTTATTCATATCACAATCTTTCAGCATGAGTTTACGGATGTCATGACCACCCGGAGAGCGACGTCCCAGATTGCAATGGCCGCTCTAACCTCTTCTTCCTTTTTACCCAGTATATATAATCTTCCCAAGATATGGGTGGCTCCCTCTACTGTCCAATCCCCTGTCTACAACACACACTTCCTGTATTTTGTATGTGGCGTCACACTAAAACATTCCCTCTGACACTAAATAAACATCCCTTCAGTTCCACTTAAAAAACATTAACAAAGTCATAATCTTCATATACGACATTCCCCCCTTCGAGACTAAAACGTCTCGAAAACAAACAGAATAGGATTATGACAAGTAACAATTTATCTTATTGAGTATCTTTAACATTAAACCCAAAAACTTTTCCCTCTGGAGTGTAAATACCTTTCTATGAAATATGAACAAATCTTTATGGAGTGTAAGAGCGAAAAACTGTCTGGCAGCCTTCTTTCCAAATATCCATCCATCAATCAAGACAGTAAAATTCTCTCACGGTCCCTCTGCCCCAGGCAACCACCTAGGTACTCCCGATGAATTCATAAATCTTTATCAATGCATTTGAAACTATGATGCAATTAAATACACATGTAAGCCCCTGCAAACAAAATACTATCCAAAAAATGTCCACTCTCAGGCTGGTCGACCCATCGGACCCTACAGTGGATCTCTATCCCTGCCTAGACTCCATGTCCCTAAGCATTCCCGAAATAAACAAAAACATCTAAGATCCCCACATGTATCCAATAACATCAAATATCATTCTACAAAAATTTATACCTAAGAATATGACACAAATTATGTATTACACATGCAAATATGTCTATATTTCATTGCAGACACTGGAATGTAGTCCACTACACTTCATCTCCTCCGTAGTCTCCTCTTCCAATGCATCGTTGATGATGGAATCGGAACATTTCCACACCTTCCTTGTTCCATCTCCTCCAGTCATTCTCCTTTCATATTGTCCCTTCATATTGTCCTTGTTTGAGTATTTCAATCTCTACAGATTCCCCCAAATGCTTCTGGAAGAAAAGAAAAGACCAAACAGTATCTTTTGCAAAACAACATTTTCAAATTAAAACATCAATATCAACTAAGAATATAAAAAAATGATATAAAATGATTTATGAATCACATCATCCTATTTCCCCCCTTTGATTCATAACATCATACTAAAATCACACTAATATTGCATTTTTTTTTGTTGAAAAATGATCAAATAATCAAAAAGGATATTTATCCATCAATACTCCATCCAGTCCCACTTGTCCATCTTCATCCAGATCAGGAACAGTCAACAACGGCATCTGAGTGTTGTCTCCAGGCATTACAACTCCAACCCATCTTAATATCATAGCTTTCGCAAAGGTCAGTAACAAAGTACAAAAGCAAAACATCACACAAAGCGCTATCAGAGCTGCAACTAAAATCTGAACCATCACTGCTCCTACTGGGCCTAACTGATCTTGCAACCAAGTCTTCGCTGACCATCCAGGTCCTTCAGATCTACCAAACGCATCCCTCATATTCTTCAACGCATCTATAACACTCGTGATATTATCGGAACTATCTGGGATCAAAGTATAACAATCATCCCCCGTCAGATTCATAGCCAAACATAAGCCACCTTGTTTTGCTAAAATATAGTCAAGAGCCATGTCATGTTTCAACAGCGTCAGTCTGTGACTTCTTTGAGTATTTGACAGAAGGTTAAACCCTCTTATTGTTTCATTCGCAAACCCCTGCAAAGTATAGGTAATATTATCAATATGATCTGCCAAAAATGTTACACCATACCATGGAAAAAGTCCCAGTCCCCACTTCTCTCCTAGACTTATCCTCCAATGGTAGGCTTCAAGACTATGAAATGTCGCCATGTCTCTTTTCACCCTATTTCCAACCCTAGCTTCAGATTTATCTGTGTCCGGTGCTACCCCTCTTTTAATGGTAAAAGCCTCATATGGAAGCTTCAACGTTGACATGTAACAACATCCTGTCCATCCATAGGGTAAGAATATATATGCTTTATCACCACAAACCCACCAAATATCTCTAAAATTCCCAATAGTCACATTGCCAGGCAAAATCTGATCTTCCACCATCAAAGTCTTGCTGTTCTTACTACTGGGAACATAAAAAGTAACATTATATTTCTCATCTCTAACCTTATGTTCATGCTTACCCAAAGTCATCATATAATCATCACAATCTGATATTCCCATGAACATACCCTTTCCATCATATGTTTTATTAGAACAAAAACAACTTTTAGCCCTCACTGCTTTCACCTCCAATGCTTCAGGGTTCGCTGTTACCTGATTTTCCTTCCCATCTAACAAATTCACATAGGGTAATTCATTTAACCAAGAACACCTAAACCTAGGCTTAAACAAATGTTTTGACAACGACATTATTTTATCTGTTAATGATTGTTGCTGATACAACAGCCATGACAAAGCATAAGATTGACACATACTCGATAGAGGTTGAGCGACCGTCTCTAAAATGGAACCCCACATCTCTGGTGCTGGAATTCTCAACAGACATGGACCCTCAAGATTCCTCACTGATCTTACAGAATGAGTTAACTGCTGGAACCAAAGATGTCTACCTGCCCATTCATCTTTAATCTTCAAAACAGAAGAATCAAATCCATATGCCTTCCATTTAGTTTATCTTTTCCCTAACGAGCGGTATTGATCAGATGTATCTTCTGATGTTATGTTGAAATCAAAGAACTCATCCTGTACCTCCATGATATTATCTTGCACTATTTCAGATGAATCTATATTGTTCTCTACCACTATCTGCTGAGTCACTCTTGCTACATCCTTTAATTTCAGAAAAGTTGTTGTCGGTGTCGGTGTCATACTTCCTACATTTGTTATTGCCGTCGTACCATTAATCCCTTCCAAAGTTACCATTAAAGTAGTTGATTTAGGTGATGTATTAACACCCTTAACTACTTCTAGTGGGAAAGCTACCGATATCCTCTGTGTATTATTTACTGTTGGAGTGGCTACTGTAATATACTTCTCCTGAACTCCTTTGGTGACTGTGGAAGCTTCAACAGACTTCAACTCTTCCATTATAAGCGTCACTTTACGAATTACATAGCCTTTTAACCAATAATTCTTAACCGGAACAAATTTTAATGCTTGCACTAGATAAGTACACATATATTCTCCCTGATCTTTCTCTGTAACATTACGCAAAATAAGTGCACAATCACTCATAACCCTCTTCCCCTTCATATTGTTGTACAAAATATACTTCCTTTGACTAGGGGGCACCGCTTCTACATCTGGTCCTGATAACAATACTTCTTCTCCATAATTATCTCTCCATGTGGGAGGAACGTCCCCTCCCCCACTCCATCTCTCACAGCTACAAGGAAGATGAGCTGTATCACCCATCCTAACCCTAATAACAGTATTTTCTTCTAAAATTGGTGCTGGAGCTATTGGTTCCCTTGTAATCAAATGCGATATATTTATGGCTTTACTAACTATCAATGTTGAAAGAGTTAAATTGCTTCTCACTGTTGTTATAATAGACTGAAGTGTTGATGTTATTGTTGTTACTTCATCCATTCTCCCTAAGACTCTTAACTCTTCACTTGTATTTCCATCTATCACCACTAGTGTCACTACATTAACTATCAGTCCTAACTCTAATCCCTCACTTTCAACCTGTTGATTATAAAAACTACATTTATAATCACCTTGATCTTCCTGCTGGGAATTGTAAATATAGATACCGCAATCACCCTCAATCTTCATTGTTCTCTCATCATTTAGCAACGCATACCTTCTCAATGCAATTGCTTCTAAACTTCTGCCATATCTATCTTCCCACTGAACTCTAAATTTCCCTTCACCACTGTTCTCGCTCGTGCACTTACATGGGAGCTGAGCTGACTGTCCTAGAGTTACTTCAACCCTAGTTTTCGTAACGTTTTGGTCTGACTTTTCTCCTAACTGGTCTAGGCCTACTTTGTCTAACTGAATCACTAGCTTCTCCTGTAACAGAGTTGCCCTTGGTGCTCTCTGCTGCTTCACATTCCACTGAAATATTCCCTGTTGCTTCTGGGACGTATTGAAAATCAATTTCCCCAAATCCCCTTTCCTTTCCATCCATTGCATAGTCATCTCTGGCATCATCAGAAGTGTAAACATTATCAACGTTATCCCCAACATTGACAATCTCTCCCTCTTCCTGTTCTCCCCTATCTCCATCCTCTCTCTCTGCGCGTGGCACCTCTTCTCCAGGCGCTTTAACACAATGTGACAAATGATACCACGTAGGAGACCCCCTAACCTGGACAGCTGTTCCAGTACTACGAACCACTTCAAATGGTCCTTCACGACGTTCGTTATACCACTTCCTTCTGAATACCTTTACGAATACTTTGTCCCCCGGTTGTACTGTATTCCTCTTTTCCTCCTCAAGCTCCTCCTGCACCTCTTCTTGTCTTGCCTGTCAGAAACATATGTGGACAACTTTTTATGAAAATTGGCCATATATGTAACATACGCTCTCATTTCATCTTCCAACAGAGCCAAGCTTGGACCCTTTCCGCTTGTTCGCAAACAAGGCGTAGGCATCCTTCTTCCTGTTACCAACTCATGGGGTGTCATACGTAGATCACACAACTCACTTGAGCGACACACCATTAGTGCTAAAGGAAGCGCCGCTATCCAGTTTAGACCCGTATGTTGACAAATCTTCACAATGCGATTTTTCAAGACACCGTTCATTCTTTCGCACATCCCTTGACTTTGTGGGTGATAAACTGCTCCAAGACGTTGCTTAATTCCCAATTTTTGCAACATCAATTTAACTGATTTATCCACAAATTCCCTTCCATTGTCTGAGGATATTCGATCGGGTAATCCCCACCTGCTTATGACTTCTTTACACAAGAACTTGGCAAACGACTAAACATCTTTCAGCCTAGTCTGAAATCTCTTGGTGTAGGAATGTAACCAAGAATAACAGTCACCCCTTTTAACTTTATTTTTCAGACAGATTGTCTAATAGGCAGTCTAATAGATTGTCATCCTTCCTATGATATTATCTTTTCAAGCAAATATGATTCCCAAAAACCCTATTTTTTAAGAATCTTCTACCAGACAGCCGTCTAGTGTACATCTTATTGTACAGTTCAATTTACACAATGCATCTCTTCCCAACAATGCAATAGGTATATGTTCTAATATTAGTATGTCTATTTTAATTTCTCTTTGATTTTTTATAGCAGAGCTCAATTGGTTCCTTAAGAGTAATTAGCTGTTTTACTACCTCAAATCCCTATCCTAATTAGTTAATTTTACATAGTGAGATGTTTAACCTCTTTAGGCTCAACACAGATAAAAGCTTTTCCACTATTCACCATCACTTCTCATAGTCCTTTTTATTTTCACTTCAATTGTTGGATATTTTCTTCCTCTCCCTAATCGGTGCTATCAGCTGACACCCCCCTTCGGATCTTCTAGGCACTCTAGAATCCTTGCTCCTTTAAGGGTTCACCTGGAGAACAGGTGATCTTCACTTGCTCCTTTATCTTCCTCAGAAATTCCTCTGTTGTTTCCTCCTGGCGCATTGTACTAACGGGTAATGTGACCAATCTGTCCACAATTATAACACTCTTCTGAAAGTTGCTGGAAGTGTGGCTGAAACCTTCCTCCTCTTCTAAGCCTTCTCGTCCTCTTCCTCTCCAATTCTGTGTCTGTCCAGAAACTGGCTGTGGATATGAAACAACTGGTACCGTCCTTGGTGGCTGGTACAATTGCATTTGACCTTGTTCAGTTGAAGCTGTAGCAGTGATTGTTGATTTGGTTCACTCTGATTCTTCATAACCAAAGCTTGTTTCTTCTCCTTCTTATTCTCCACCAGTTGTATTTGATTGAGTTTTCTGAGAGTTTCTTGGTCCTGTTCTTTCTTGTTGTTGACATATCAGTATTCTTCAACAGCTTATATTCTAAGTTTTGCCCTCGAAATATCATCTTCCATCATCTTCTTACTTTTCTCTCTTTACTTGGCCTCAATGTATTCTTCTCCTCCAATTCTTGGGATTCTTTTCTCAGCAGTTTTTCTTCTCTTCTGTATCTTCATCTTTATCTTCATCTTTCCGAACCTCATTCTTCTCTTAGTTTCCAGACATCTCGGTTTTTTCTTACTTCTGGAGTTTTGGATTCATTTTTATTGTCGTTTCTGCTTGTCCTCTATCTATTATTCAATCACTTTCATCATGTTGATGACGTCAGGGTTAAGATTCCCTCTACTAGCTATGGTTTGTTCAATGTCAGGCCAACTTTTGCTTCATTTGCCGGATAACCTAGCAATACTTTAGTTAAAGGATTTCTATTTTGTACTATATCAACAGGTGTAATTACCTTCATAGTCCTGATATCTTTTTCCCATTGTACCAACTCTTTTATATTCCTTTATTGTGAATTATTTTATTTCAGACTATATAGCCTATGGCTTCCCCCCTTTAATTATTAATATAAACTAAACATTTTTTTTTTTTTTTTTAATTAAAATAAAAAATCTATTAAAAAATCTATAAAAAAATTATGAATAATGAAAAACAATTTTTTATTTCTATATCCTATTTTACCAATTTATCAATTAGTGGCTATCTTACCACAACCCATCCGGAAAGTAAATGCAAGTAGTCAACTTCAGAGCAATCCAAAAATAAAGACTTCCAATCCTACAACACTACAATACCCATAAACCCCCTTGCTTTATAAGCACCCAATTATCTTAATTTTACAGAATAATGTCAGTACTCGATTTCCAACAGAACTGTAATCAAACCAACTGATGCACAGAAACTCCAAAAATGCAAATTTTAATGAATCAGTATTTTGCCAAGTCTCTGTGAAATTGTCATGACATCAAATATCCTGTAGGGGAAGATTTTGTAAACAGAACAGCACCAAAACCTTTTGACTCGATCCTCTGTCGCGTCACCCCTTGTCACGTGATGTACACGTCAGCACCTCTCTTTCTTTCTCTCTCTCCTCTCGTCCCATCGTTCCTATTTCCTCTCATATGACAAAAGAGCATAGAAACAGACAAGAATTTAGCAGTTTATGCAATCACTGAGTCACTTCAACCATTCAATATTCCTCCAGTCACATTCGCTCTAAGAATTAACTCAGGAATAATTATAGATAGCTCAATAACATTTTTATTTTATTTATTTATTTAATTACTTTTATTTTTAATCCGTCAACATATCTCTCTCATTTATCAATTCAATAGGTCTCAACAAACAGTTTCATCTTCAAACAACAGCCGATGTAACAACTAGAAGATTCCATTCGTGTTCAAATCTCTTCTCTTTGTTCCTTCGTCTGTGTCTCTGTCTCCCCCCCTTGCACCCAGTGTAACAGAAGCATATGCTCCCTACGTCACTCTAGTGTCGTAAAATCACACGCGTTGTAGTTTAGTAAAATCCCACGTGTTGTAGTGTAGTGCGGTAAAATCAAACGTGTCATTATCTAGTGCCGTAAACTCCCACGTGTTGTAGTGTAGTGCCGTAAAATTAAACGCATGTGCAATACATTTAACGATACGATTTCCAGACAACAGAACGTTAGCATTCTGCTACAGCTCCTCTCTTTTACCCCTTATAGTCAAACAATAACGCTTAACAGAGCTCACAAAGCATAGAACGTAAATTCTACACACACAAACATAATTTAAGAGGCTTTATTCCATCGCAGTGGCCCGCTAAGGTCACATGTTAGCATGCAGCATATTAGCATTAGCATTTAGCATTAGCCTGTATGCAACATGTGGCATGAAACAATGTACCCGACATTGCGCCTTAAATTACTTTTTCCTTTATCACTAACTTTAGGCTGCCGTGAGTTATGGATATTCTATGAGAGGTTACATTAGACAAATGCTTCGTCAACCACCAGCTGAGCGGTAACATGCAATAAAATGTATATTCCAAACTCGAGTTCCCAGACTGACCTAATCACACCGAATGCGTTATCAGGATTTATGGCCCACCCTAGGGGTTGCCTCGTTCCGAGGGCTTATCAAATCCGCAATGTTCTAACTTGTATACATATCTTGGCCTTATTCACTTCCATCGATTGTTCTTGACTTCCTATTCAAGCAACATATCTCTATAGCCAATCTATAGGCTCTCCCCCCTTTTGCGCTGTTTACCAGTGCAAAAAATTTATAATGATTAGCCAGACCCCCAGTTCTCAGCAATAAAGCAACACGAGCCACACATCGGTCCTAACGGTACATCTCTCCAGTGCACACCCAAATAGCATCCAAACGAACAAACTCCCAAAGCGGTGAGAAAAAACTCACCCTTATCTGGCCATGACTTCAGAAGGAGTTAGCTTGGCGCTTGAATGGAACAAAGAAGAGATGCAGACCCTCCCTTTTCGTGACGCCATTTGTAGTATCGAGTCAAATGTTGCTAGTCATTGCTGATAAACAAAGGAGTCCGCTCATACTGAACCTTGATCATAAGTTTATTCATATCACAAGCTTTCAGCATGAGTTTACGGATGTATAACCTGCCCAGGGACTGCGGTTGAAAATTAGCCGGCTGGCTAAAACCGGCACTTTTACTGAAACGTTGATTAATGTGCACTGTCCCTGTAAAAATAAACTCAAACTCAAACTCAAACTCAAACTCATGTCATGACCACCCGGAGAGCGACGTCCCAGATTGCAATGGCCGCTCTAACCTCTTCTTCCTTTTTACCCAGTATATATAATCTTCCCAAGATATGGGTGGCTCCCTCTACTGTCCAATCCCCTGTCTACAACACACACTTCCTGTATTTTGTGTGTGGCGTCACACTAAAACATTCCCTCTGACACTAAATAAACATCCCTTCAGTTCCACTTAAAAAACATTAACAAAGTCATAATCTTCATATACGACACTGAGGAAAATGACATTGAGACAGAGAACCAATTGAGAAAACATTTCAATGGTTCTGAATGAAAACCAACATACGTTAACAGCAAACATCATGATTAATGTAAATGTAGAATACTAAAACATTGCATTTGATAAAAATACGTTATTAAGTTTTAATTAAACTCTGAAGACTAAATCAGTCAGACAAAAATAATTGTACAGAAAAATTAATCATCACATCTGGAGACCATCACCACCAGCATGACTAGTATCTATGTGGACCCTACTACAGTTTAACTAGCTCAGCTATAGACTACATCAGCATGACTAATATCTATGTGGACCCTACTACAGTTTAACCAGCTCAGCTATAGACTACACCAGCATGACTAGTATCTATGTGGACCCTACTACAGTTTAACCAACTCAGCAGAACAATTATAGAGATAAAACCCAGGATAGAGGGGCTGAGTGAATGTGGTCTGGACTCTGTGGAGGAGGGTCATTGTATCAGAGACACTGTAGAAGGACAGAGTACCTGCCTTGTGATCCAGGTACACTCCTACTCTGGAGGACTGAGGGCCTGATACTTTAGTCACAATATGATTGTGTCTGAACCAATAACCACCTCTAGAGCACTTTAAACTCCAGGACTTGTTATTCTCTCCAAACGCACCAAATGCATTACCTCTATCTGTTCTGCTGATGTCTTTATATGAGACTGCTGTATCAACACACCGCCCACTCCACTCCACCTCCCAGTAACTGCGTCCAAACAGACCCTCTCTACACAGAACCTGGTAGATGTTTGTGAATCTGTCTGGGTGGTCAGGATATGGTTGGACTTGGCCTGTACGTGTCACCTTTCTGTTTCCTTTAGACAGAGAGAGGAGTGTGTGTGCTGTGTTTGGGTCCAGTGTGAGCTGACAGGAATCTGGGAGAAGAGAAGAGCAGAGACCAATGAGGGGAGTTAGAACAATAAGTTAAGTCAGATACTGTATCTACCCTGTCTTTGATTAGAGCACAGCAGAGATCAAATCAGAGAAATATGAGGAGTCAGATAGATACCCAGTCTTTGATTAGATCTACTATTGCTATATATTTCTAGAGGGATTGTTAGGGGTGTCAGTAGAAAGAAACTGTTAGTTACTTCAGAATAAAGAGACTCACATTGTAAGAACTGTTCTCTGGTCTTGGGCTCTGGAGGCAGTACAACATCCACTATATTCACTACAGACACACAAACACATTCACAGAGAGAGGGAATGTTATCATCATACCATAATCCACATGTATATGACTAGTAGGGAACTTTCAATGGTCTAAAGTTGATGTTCTTATTATTTTCAACACACCTGTAGTGGAGATCTTGGTCCATTCTCCTTTAAGGAAGTCTTCTAGTTTCTCTCTCAGTTCAGACACAGTCTTACTCACATCTCCAAAGTACTGAAGAGGACGGACAACGATGCTGGGTAAGTCTGAAGATACACTGGTACTGGAGAGAGACTGATAACTCTGGAGGTAGAGAGAGAGAGAGAGAGAGAGAGAGAGAGAGAGAGAGAGCAGAACCAATTGATTGAGAGTTTTAATTTCATATCACATGTATCAAGGCAGTTTATTTACCTGGAGGAAATGGATGTGATCCTCTGTGTGTGAGAGCTGCTCCAGCTCAGTGCTTCTCTTCCTCAGCTCAGCTATCTCTTGCTTCAGTTGCTCCAGGAGTCCTTCAGCTTGACTCACTTGAGCCTTCTCTTGGGCTCTGATCAGCTCCTTCACCTCAGAGCGCTTTCTGTCAATGGAGCGGATCAGCTCGGTAAAGATCTTATCACTGTCCTCCACTGCTGCCTGTGCAGAGCGCTGTTAAGAGAGAGAGAGAGAGACTGACTTGTCTTACTTTAATGAGCCATCCTCATTACACTAACACCACCCCCTCCTAAAAACACATTGCGTGCCACCACAACCTCCACACAATCACATTATACAGTACCCAACACCACAGTACAATACACCATCCAGCACCACATTACAACCGTACATCCAACCCCTCCTCTCCAGCCGTACAGACAGCCCCCCTGAGCCCCCATACCTCCTGAAACATCTCCACACTGTTGATCATTTTGTTCAACTCAAAACTAAACCCTAAGGCGTCAACAGTAATGGCATTACCCTGGCAACACAGAAAAAACATGATGAACAGTCTGTCATTGCAGAAAACGGACACCCCTCCCCAACTCCCAGGTCAACCCGAGCCAACCAGCTATTGGTGTCCAGGGCTCCATGTAATACCCTCCACTGGAGGACCCCTGACCTTTCCAGCACTGGGAGCTTATAGAGCACCCTCCACCTATACCCTGCCATGCTCTCAGCCCCCACAACCCCCTGCCACTGATGCCCCTTCACTCCCGCTAAGCTCCTGATGTGTCTAACCTTGACACTGAGGGTGTACAGCACCTTACCCCCCACCTCCTCAAACTCCCCCAGGCTCAGAGTGTTTTTTCATTTGTTTAATTTTTTTTTTTTGGGGGGGGTGGATCAGCTTAATATTGCAGATAGATTGTATCTTCTATCAATGTAATTGTCTGTCAATGTAATCACTTCCAATCCCCCATGTTTTTTATGTATATACTCCCCTTTATTACTTTTCAACCCCGCCATCCTTTCCCTACTTGGAGTAAATTAGTGAACAACAATGCCCAGGCCTCTACTTCCGGTCTATACTTACTATCTACACCTTATGGACAGAGTTAATTTTATAATAATTCTATTATATATATATATATATACAGTGGGGAAAAAAAGTATTTAGTCAGCCACCAATGGTGCAAGTTCTCCCACTTAAAAAGATGAGAGAGGCCTGTAATTTTCATCATAGGTACACGTCAACTAAGACAGACAAATTGAGATTTTTTTTTCTCCAGAAAATCACATTGTAGGATTTTTAATGAATTTATTTGCAAATTATGGTGGAAAATAAGTATTTGGTCACCTACAAACAAGCAAGATTTCTGGCTCTCACAGACCTGTAACTTCTTCTTTAAGAGGCTCCTCTGTCCTCCACTAGTTACATGTATTAATGGCACCTGTTTGAACTTGTTATCAGTATAAAAGACACCTGTCCACAACCTCAAACAGTCACACTCCAAACTCCACTATGGCCAAGACCAAATAGCTGTCAAAGGACACCAGAAACAAAATTGTAGACCTGCACCAGGCTGGGAAGACTGAATCTGCAATAGGTAAGCAGCTTGGTTTGAAGAAATCAACTGTGGGAGCAATTATTAGGAAATGGAAGACATACAAGACCACTGATAATCTCCCTCGATCTGGGGCTCCACGCAAGATCTCACCCCGTGGGGTCAAAATGATCACAAGAACGGTGAGCAAAAATCCCAGAACCACACGGGGGGACCTAGTGAATGACCTGCAGAGAGCTGGGACCAAAGTAACAAAGCCTACCATCAGTAACACACTACGCCGCCAGGGACTCAAATCCTGCAGTGCAAGACGTGTCCCCCTGCTTAAGCCAGTACATGTCCAGGCCCATCTGAAGTTTGCTAGAATGCATTTGGATGATCCAGAAGAGGATTGGGAGAATGTCAAATGGTCAGATGAAACCAAAATATAACTTTTTGGTAAAAACTCAACTCGTCGTGTTTGGAGGACAAAGAATGCTGAGTTGCATCCAAAGAACACCATACCTACTGGGAAGCATGGGGGTGGAAACATCATGCTTTGGGGCTGTTTTTCTGCAAAGGGACCAGGACGACTGATCCGTGTAAAGGAAAGAATGAATGGGGCCATGTATCGTGAGATTTTGAGTGAAAACCTCCTTCCATCAGCAAGGGCATTGAAGATGAAACGTGGCTCGGTCTTTCAGCATGACAATGATCCCAAACACACCGCCCGGGCAACGAAGGAGTGGCTTCGTAAGAAGCATTTCAAGGTCCTGGAGTGGCCTAGCCAGTCTCCAGATCTCAACCCCATAGAAAATCTTTGGAGGGAGTTGAAAGTCCGTGTTGCCCAGCGACAGCCCCAAAACATCACTGCTCTAGAGGAGATCTGCATGGAGGAATGGGCCAAAATACCAGCAACAGTGTGTGAAAACCTTGTGAAGACTTACAGAAAACGTTTGACCTGTGTCATTGCCAACAAAGGGTATATAACAAAGTATTGAGAAACTTTTGTTATTGACCAAATACTTATTTTCCACCATAATTTGCAAATAAATTCATTAAAAATCCTACAATGTGATTTTCTGGATTTTTTTTCCTCATTTTGTCTGTCATAGTTGACGTGTACCTATAAAGAAAATTACAGGCATCTCTCATCTTTTTAAGTGGGAGAACTTGCACAATTGGTGGCTGACTAAATACTTTTTTTCCCCACTGTATATATATATATATATATATATATATATATATATATATATATATATATATATATATATTATTATTTTTTTTTGCTCCTGAACTTCTTCTACTCTCAACCTCTCCGATCATTTTCATGATGTCCATCCGGTTTGCTTCTATATGCCATATCTTTCTAACTGTGCTCTTTCCCAAAAGCTCCCAACATACAACCTATATACTTATTATGGACACAGTATGCTTACATTATTAGCTATCTTTGTTATTATTTGTTGTTATTTGTTAGTAGTCCCATCCTTCAACTCTATTCAATACCTCCCATCTATCTCTTAACACCATCCATATAGGATTTCTATTTGCCATATATATTTCAACCATACTGTGATGTTTTACAAAAGTTCTGAACCTTTCTATTCTCATTGCTTCTACAGATTGTGAATTAAAAATAAAAAAAATTGCTAAAAGTATTATTATATTATTGATTGATTGACTATGACTTTTCAGATCACCCAGTAATGCTTTTGCAAGGTTAGCTCCAGGTAAATATTGCAATCCTTTAGCCATTCCAAGTTTTTTTGTCAAATAGTATATTTGAATTTAACCACAATATTTGTTGCATTATTTGTTCTGTCGTTTCTGGAGGATTAAATTGAAATTGCAGCCAACTTTCTATGGCTTGTTTTAGAAATAGTGATATTTGGGAGATGATTTCCTTTTCAAATAACTGCAAATGAGTTGTTGCAATCTGAATAAAGGGAAAAAGGCCTTTCTTGAACATTGGGTGAGACAATCTTACTAATTTGCTTGAGAACCAGTTCGGATTTAAGTATAACTTTTGTATGACTGAAGCTTTTAGTGATAGGTCTAATGCTGTAATATTTAATAATTTCTGTCCTCCGAATTCATATTCATTATATAAATATGCCCTTTTAATTTTGTCTGGCTTGCCGTTCCAAATAAAATTGAATATTTTTTCTCATATAATTTAAAAAACCGACCATAAGCAAATAGGTAAACTGGGATAATACTAAAGAGTTAATCAGGGTGATTTTTCCACAAATTGACAGGTATTTTCCTTTCCATGGTAGTAAGATCTTATCTATTTTTGCTAACTTTCTATTAAAATGTATTGAAGTGAGATCATTTATTTCCTTTGGGATATGTATTCCGAGTATATCCACATCACCATCAGACCATTTTATTGGTAAACTACATGGTAATGTAAAAACTGTATTTTTTAGTAATCCAATACGTAATATAGTACATTTGTCATAATTTGGTTGTAATCCAGAGAGGTTAGAAAATGTATCTAGATCCTCTATGAGGCTGTGGAGGGATTCTAGTTGAAAAGAAAACATGAATCATCAGCGTACAATGACACCTTTGTTTTTAAGCCCTGTATTTCTAATCCTCTGATATTATTATTGGATCTGATTTTAATAGCTAACATCTCGATGGCCACAATAAATAGATATGCCGATAGTGGACAACCTTGTTTCACTCCTCTTGACAGTTTAAAACTTTCTGAGAAATAGCCATTATTTACTATTTTACACCTTGGGTTACTATACATGAGTTTGACCCATTTTATAAGAGATTCTCCAAAATTGAAATGCTCCAGGCATTTATATATAAACCCCAGTCGAACTTTATCAAATGCCTTTTCGAAGTCTGCTATGAATAGCAGGCCTGGTTTCCCATATTTTCCATAGTGGTATATTGTTTCCAATACTTGCCTTATATTATCTCCAATGTATCTTCCATGTAAAAAACCTGTCTGATTAGAATGAATAATATCCGACAATACCTTTTTAATTCTATGTGCTATACATTTTGCTAGGATTTTTGCATCACAACACTGAAGTGTAAGGGGCCTCCAATTTTGTAAATGGACTGGATCTTTATATTTTCCACTTGTATCCTGTTTCAGTAATAATGAGATCAGACCTTCATCTTGAGTGTCAGATAATCTACCATTTACATAGGAGTGTTTAAAACATGCTAATAACGGTCCTCTTAGTATATCAAAAAAGGTTTGGTATACCTCGACTGGTCTTTAATTGCATCCAGAAGTTCCTCCTCTGTAATTTCACCTTCACATGAGTCTTTCTGTGTGGCTGTTAATTTGACATTATCATGTCAATGGGGCTGATGTGGATGCGGAGTCGGAGTCAAGCGCAGGACACAGAAGCTCAGTCAAACAGACTTTACTAGTCAAATATACAATGCAAAAATAAACGGGCCTCAAACACTGGAGGCGAGAGATTACGCAAGCAGTGCGTAAAACACTAACTAAATGAGCACAAAACTCTGACATCAACGGACAGGCGGACAACAACACACAAACTCACATACACAAAGCAGAAAACTTATAGGACCCATAATTAGACACAAACGGACACAGGTGCAACAGACAGACCAAACCAAACAAACATCAAAACATCCAACGGTGGTAGCTAGTACTCCAGGGACGACGAACGCCGAAGCCTGCCAGAGCAAGGAGGAGGAGCAGCCTCGGCAGAATCCGTGACATATCAATAGAAAAAAAATCTCTACAATTAGCTTCAGTTAGAGGAGATGGAGGCGACTGAAAAGAAAACATATGCTTAAAGTACTTTGTTTCTTCCTTCAAAATATCATTTGGTGAATTATGGGTGACTCCGTCAATTGTAACCAGTTTCATTAAGTTCTTTTTGGTAGCATTCCTACGTTGAAGATTAAAAAATAATTTTGTGCATTTTTCCCCATATTCCATCCAGTTTGCTTTATTTTTTATAATATATTACACTTGATCTTTCTTGAATAAGTTTCTCCATTTCTTTTTGTTTTTCCTCTAATTTATTCTGAGCCTCTATGTTACAGTTTTTATTGCCATCTATCTGTTCTGTTAGACTTTCTATTTCCTTTCTTAGTATAAACTCTTTTGACCTAAATTGCTTTTGTTTTCGAGATGAGTACTGAATTGCATGGCCTATAAAGGCACATTTAAAGGTGTCCCACACAATAAGGGGATTCGCTGTACCTATGTTATGTTGGAAAAAGTCAGTTATAAATTCCTTTGTTCTAATTATAAATAAATTATCATCCAATAGGCTTTGATTAAATTTCCAATATCCTTGCCCACGTGGAAATTCAGTACGAGTAATGTATATGCCTATTATATGATGGTCCGACCGCATTCTGTCCCCTATCAACACTTTTTTTAACTTTTGGTGCCAACGAGAATGAGATAAGAAAGAAGTCAAGACGACTAGCTAGATTCAGTCTCCGCCATGTATATCTCACTAGATCAGTATATTTAAGCCTCCATATATCTACTAGTTCTAATGTATCCATGACATTCACAATTTCCTTAAGAGCCTGTGGGTGATTGTTTGTGGTGTGATTTCCTTTACGGTCCATTGAGCTATTTAAAACAGTATTATAATCCCCCACCATAATAACATTGTCTTGAATTGCTTGCAGGCTTGATAATTTATTATATATATTGTCAAAGAATTGTGGATGATCATTATTTGGTCCGTAAAGGTTAATGAGCCATATCTGTTTATGGTCCAATAACATATTTAAAATAATCCATCTACCTTGCGTATCTATTTTGACAATTTGCACATTCGGATCGAAATTACTGTTAATTAATATCATCACCCCTTTTGAATTTCTTTGCCCGTGGGAGAAGTATATTTCCCCCCCCCCCCATTCTTTTTTCCACGCTACTTCATCTCGAATTGTTGAATGAGTTTCCTGTATACAATAGATATTATATTCCTTCTCTTTGAGCCATGTAAATATTGTTCTTCTTTTGTTATTATCAGCTAAGCCATTACAATTATAACTGGCTATACTTAATAAATACACCATAATGAGATACAAGTTTCAAGTCTATTTATCATCATATATGTTTGTAAATTTACCAATAAAAAATACCGTAATGATTGAGTGTCCATATAACTGTACCGTGATATTTGCATTGCTACGGAGTAACCCTTCAATTGTTCTCCTCTAATTCCCCCGCTAAAGCCCCTCCCCATCCCAAGTTGAGCCGTCATGCCAGTGATCAGCATCCCACCCACGTCCCTCCGGATCCCTAAGGCCCCGAGGGGCCAGGACCCATCCATCGAAAACAGCACACAGTGCCACCCACAAAACAGAAGCAGATTAACCGCCAAAAGCATTTCCAATGCTTTCACCTCTCTCTATATATATATCTATATAACTATTTTAAAAAATATATGCATATCCTATTTTCCATCATTATCAATTAATATGCGTAATAATGTTGGCAGTTCACACGTAGGATTCTAACATATAACCCGGATTGCCATTGTATTACATTTAATTCATTGACAAGCAATTATTATCCTAGCAAATAATTCCCGTGGTCCATCCCATACCCCCCCTCCCCCCCAACATCCCCACCCCCCCACAACAGATGCCAGACAAGCACACACGCACATATTCACATACTCCAACACACTCAACCCCTCTCCTCCACAATCCACCATAAAATCAGATACTCAACGGCTGTTAAATCCCAGAGCCCAACTCGAGAAATAACTTGATTTACGAGTGCACATACAGTTAAAGCTGATTGAGAAAGCATGCAGATTGAGCAGAATTTGATAACAATGTGAGATTTGATTAATCTACTTAATCTATGTCAAGTCCTAGGTGATGGAGATCAGATCCACCCTCTTCACCTGAGACACAAACACTATGATCCCCTGTTGTAACCATTTTCCCAAGCATCTCTGTGCGGTCAGACCTTTGATTATTTTGTGCCACCTGGGCCACAATGATAAACCCCCTCTCTGATTGTCCGAGTGTGACCCCCTCCCCATGAGTTACTGCAGCCAGTGTTCCCAGCACTGCCACTACCTGGCTCAGAGTGTTAAAAGTCAGTAAGTCCTCCGGACTCTCCTGCCAGTCCCCAGTCTCTGCTGTCACTTGCAGTGGTGGAAACGGTGGTGGCCCCTCCTCAGGCTGCTCCAGTCCCCTCCTCACTGGGTCAGGCAGAGCCTCCAGCAGCCTAAGAGACGTTTGTCCCGCCTGCTGTGCCGACTCTTGGGGGGTTTTCCACCCCCCGGCAGCCGCAGGTCTGCTAGTAATAATAATAATATGCCATTTAGCAGACGCTTTTATCCAAAGCGACTTACAGTCATGCGTGCATACATTTTTGTGTACGGGTGGTCCCGGGGATCGAACCCACTACCTTGGCGCTACAAGCACCGTGCTTTACCAGCTGAGTCTCTTGATGCCTGCTGCCATTAAAGGTCCCTGCAGGGTGGCTGAATGAGCGGACCTCAAAGGGATCAGTGGTTTGTGGAAGATGGGCTCCTCCCATACCCATGGCCCAGGCACCACACCCCACTCTCGTGTGGGCCTCAGCAGCTGCCAGGCCCTCAGTACTGCAGCATAGAAATCAGAGACCCCTGCTGTATTGAGTCTCTCCGGCCGCATGATGAAGAGCTGCTGAACCAGCCCCAAACCACCAGCCTTCCTCAACAGAGCACATGCTGGTTCCCTCCAGCCCACCTCCGTACGGTACAGTAGCCTTTGCACCGCTTTGAGTCAGAATGATGGAACTGTCCCTGGTGAATGCCCCTCCCTACCCAGACTGGCCTACTGAGCCCTCCCCACACCTTGACCATCCATGAAGCCCCAGCGTACAACATTTGAACACAGGCCACAAAATTCTCCCCACAACCAAAACTACACATTGAACAGATATTCATGGTCCACCCTATCAAAGGCTTTCTCCTGATTATGAACAGATTGTCTGTGATTAGGTGTCCTGATACACAGTTACCCGCCCATCTTATAGTCCACACAGAGCAATGCCACAGGCCTCCAGTACTTTATGTCGCTCAAATCCCCTTTTTTGGGCAGGAGAGTCAAAGCCTCCCGTCTACAGCTTAGCGACAGCTCCCCCACCCCGACGCACTCACGCAACACACGTCCTGTCCAATAATTTCCCAGACCTTTAAAAAAAAAATCAGAGGCAGACCGTCTGAGAGACGGCAGCTGAGAGTTTGTGAAAGGCCAGGGAAATGTCAATTTGATTTCTCTGTGACAGAGAGAGTTTGGAAAGGTCTTTGAGCAGAACCTGAGAACACCCAGGATCACAGAGTTATGCCCTCTATAAATCAGAGTACAACTCCACAGCCGCGGCCTCATCTCCCCACAACAGAAGTTACCCACCCATCAGGCTCCCTCCTCTCCCCCACAACAGAAGTTACTCCCCCTTCTGCTGTCCCCACCTCTCCCAAAAGCCTTGGAAGCTTGAGCAAAAAGTGACATCTTGGACAAGCTTTACATGGAATTTCCAACAGGACACCTGCCTGGCCCCTGGTGAAACAGAGAACTGAGCCCTGTACTAGGTACATACACATTTATGAAAGCAAAGATAAGGTCATTGATTTTGGCTCTAACCACTAACAACCTACCCTTACACACCTCTTTTGCTACCCCTGCACTAAGATTTGTGCCATGGCACAAAAAAATCACGTTTAAATGTTTTTGGTTTACATATTCCCCCAGTCAACCGTGAAATCTCCATAAGAGGTGTGAGGGAAAACACCACAATCAGAAACCAGTAGAGAAGCCCATAAAGCCGCCATGCCAGAAAAAAACATCAATTTAAGCAGATTCTGAAGACATGCCCTTAAGAACCCATGACCCATTTTCTCAGCCTATACCACTTCCTGGGTGAGAGGACACTAAACCCCTCATTCTTCATCACGTGTTGTACTGACCTTACAAACCTTCCAGGATCAATCAAACAAGACTCCAGCAGAACCTTCTTTTTCCCCTTTAGTCTCCATCAGGAACCTAGAAAGTTCTCTCACCGTATATACTGGGCCCTCAGCCTGACTGGCTTTCAGCTCTGGATCCAATGAGCCGTCTGAAAACGAGACCGCCTTCTCCTCCGCTCCCGCAGACTCACCTCCCCCCTCTTCCTCCTCCTCCATTGGCAAGGTACTGTCCTCCTCCTCCCCAGTCTCTGCCTCCCTGCACTTCCCCCCTGATCAGTGCCTCTTCCCCAATGACAGGCAATATTTCCTGGGATGAGCCCACCAAGCCTTCGCCCACCGGAGTCTCTGTTACTACAGAAACCTGCCTCAGCTCATGTAGCCCAGCTGCAACCTCCCACCACCGCTTTCTCCACGGCCTGCGCACCACCACTTGACCCTG
Source organism: Coregonus lavaretus (assembly GCF_964263955.1). Taxonomy (NCBI): domain Eukaryota; kingdom Metazoa; phylum Chordata; class Actinopteri; order Salmoniformes; family Salmonidae; genus Coregonus; species Coregonus lavaretus. The sequence goes on from NC_140008.1 coordinate 8,159,704, forward strand.
CTCTACAATCCTCCCTCCTGGTACCCCCTCCAGTAACCTGCCCCGTAGCAGAGCTAGACCCAGCCTCTGCCTCCTGAGTCCTAGTAGGCTGGACAATAGAACAAGTAAAAATTCACTTAAGGCTGTAAAACGGCCAAAGAACATTGGCTGAGCTGGAACACTAGCCTGAGGCCATAGCAAATGAATTGAAACTAACCATCACTGAGCCTCTTCTGACTGGAATGATCCTTAGAATTCCATTTTCCCTAAATGGCACCAACAAATGTCTACCTTTTTATTTCACCACTACAATCTGTTCTTAGAAAAAATAAGTAATAAATAAGAACTGGTGTAGAAAGTAAACATCCACACCTCAATGGTGCCAAGTGTGCTAATGTCTGCATTACCAGGAAGTAGGATTGTTTTTAAACGTCTGACTATTTCTGGTCTAGCGATCGATGACAGCAGAGTACACTGCCCAACCTGATGTCATTAGAAAGAGGAGATTATCCTGATTAAAATGGAGTCTGACTTGAAATATACCATTGTGAGATATTTTGTGAAATAAAGAGACATACCTATATTTCCCCTAAAGGAAACAATGGGACGACCTCAGAGTTCCAGGAGTACATGTTGTTTTTTTGACGTTTTAACTACCAGCAATACGCTGCCCAAACTTACATCATTAGAAATAATTGGTTATCTTGATTAAAATGATGTAGAACTTCAAACCATTAAAATTAATACATATATTTGACATGATTGGTGAAATAGACAGACATGTCCCTATTTCCCCAAAACAATGGCAGTCTGAAAGTTCTAAGAGCAGTCTTTTATTTAACCAGTTTACTCTTTATCTACGACCATTTTGCCTTTTTGTGGATTGTTTACATTTAGTTTACATTTACATGTGAGTCATTTAGCAGACGCTCTTAATATAGCGGTTAAGAGCGTTGGGCAGTAATCGAGGTGGTTGGGCAGTAATCGAGGTGGCTGGTTCGACTAGGTGAGAAATCTGTACCCTTGTACATCGACAGATTTAGGCACTTAACCCTAGTCGTTCTGAATAAGAGCATCTGCTAAATGACTCACATGTGAATGTAAACCAGGCCTCTGTGAAAGCGAGGCAATAACTTATTAACTTTACATTATTCCCAGACAGACTCCTCTGAAGGCAGGCAGGCAGCACACTCCTGAAAACTAACTGCTCAGCAAAGCAAAGGCTCTTTTGAGAGCTACCAGATTTATATAAAAAAAAGCTCATTTTCAGTGTCTGTGTCCAGTGTCTGTGTTTATATGTTAAGGGGGTATTACTTTGGCAGACAATGTCACCCATCTAAATATATATATTAGTTTTTATATAATTAACTAAAAGTATGGTGTTTTTGGTTTATGTTAGTTTCATTGTTTGTTATGCTATGAATTGTTATTTTATGGTTGTAAATGTCAAATGAACTAGAACGTTTTATATTTAGCAATTTTGAGTAATTACTACTTTAGTAAGGATACACTTAGTAAGGATATAGGTGGCAGGTAGCTTAGTGGTTAAGAGCATTGTGCCAGTAACCGAAAGGTGGCTGGTTCTAATCCCCGAGCCGACTAGGTGAAAAATCTGTCGATGTGCCCTTGAGCAAGGCACTTAACCCTAATTGCTCCTGTAAGTCGCTCTGGATAAGAGCGTCTGCTAAATGACAAAAATGTAATGTAAATGTTATTCAGCACTACTGCAGTTGCTAAATAATTCCAATAGATGGCAGCATAAGACCACGAATGACATTTCAGAAGATTAGTTTAGTTCTCTCCCTGGATACACCACCACTCCCCCTCACAGGAAAACATGTTTATTATTACCTGTTTTTATGCTCATGTTTAAAAATTATACCTCTTTACTATACCGATTATCAAAAAGCGTGAACATTAAGTCAGTCACCTCTGGTCGACAAAAATGTATTTTTCTAGTACATTCATTGTCAAATTCATCAACCAGCACAGAGCCACTCTGCCTTCTCGAACAAGTAGCCAACTCAACAAGCCCCGCAAAAAGCTTGTGCCGTCAGCGGCAGCGAGCACTCTGCCTTCTAGCACAAGAGAGGGGCATGTTGAGGTACATTTTCTAACTGCGATGGTTGCATGATTTATTGGTGGGCTGGAATATATCAGATATTAAGATGATGTCATAATGCATGTTTATTAGGGTTGAGGTTAGCACATCTGACTAGGGATTATTTGGCCGGGGTTCAATACCTGCTAGAGTTAATATTTTGTTGCTCTCCCAAAAGCAACACAGGCCTAATACGAGATATATAGCTAACTGTAAAGTAATGAGTGACCTTTTTAGAAAATCATAGGACATAGTCTTTGGTTGCATGCTATTTTATGCTTGTAGCCTATAACTGATGCTTTGTGGTTTTATGCAGCCATCTATTGGAAATATTTAGCAATTAAAAGTTATTAATTCACGTAAAGACATTGGTGAGGCAGCTGAGAAATAAAGTGTATTTTTCTTATTAATTCCGGAGATCAGTCTCAAACCTGCCCCACCTATGATATGCCAATTGCTGGACTTTCACATAGAGGTTACAAGGTCACAACCAGTTCAAACCACATTTAAAAAATAAAACAAATGTGTTGTTTATCAAGTGTTCTGCCTTGCAATAATAAATATAATAAAATGACTAATAAAGGTTACATAGGTTTTATTTAAAAAATAACAATAAATGCTAGTTAGTACTATAATGGTATTTACTAACATAAAATTATTACTAAAATAGTTTCTAAACGTGTTCTAGGCTACCCTACCCTAGAATTAGGGTTAGGGGTTAGAGTTAAGGCGAAAATAGGTTATAAGTAGGGTTAGAGTGTCTGTATAGCACTTTGTGACATCTGCTGATGTAAAAAGGACTTTATAAACACATTTGATTGATTGATTGTTAGGTCTAGGGTATTTAAAGCAAAAAAAATGAATAGGTTTATAGCTCTCTTGCTCCTCCCTGTGGCCTTCTGTGGGTACTACATACCTCATTCACGACACTTGCTAGGCTCATTATCTGAGGTAGCAACTGTGCCAGATCTATAAATCAATGAGCTACACCTATCCATTTAGTTTACAACTCAGTGAACCTGCGCAGCATTCGCTCAATTCAATGCCTACGAACTTACAGATTTTCGACCACAACATATATTTTCTGTGATTTACGTTCCATTTCTGCGGTACAGTTAATAAACATTGCTATGAACGCTAAGAAGCTAACTTTACTAAAGCATATATCACTCGTTGGCCTATCCCTCTGTGCTGGCACAGATCTACTACTCACAGGGTTCCTCTCAGGATCTCTCACCCTTGACCCATCCTCCTCTACTTCCTTCACTGTCTCAGCATACGACACCTTCTGCACTACTCTGACTCTAGCCACCTCAACCTGCCTCTCTCGCACCGGACACTTTAGATCCCCAGCAACATGGGCATCCCTACAGTTGACACACACAACTTTATCCACCGAAACTACACAATCCTCTATCCCATGCCCTCCTGCACACTTCCCACATCTTGGAATCTCCCTCCTACAAACTGCTGCAACATTACCATAAACGTTGCACCTGAAACAGAGCAGTGGATTCGCCACAAAAGCTCTAACAGGATAACTGATATATCCTAAAATGACTTTATCGGGTAAAGACTCAAAACTCAAAAGAGCTGACAGTGACTCCTCTGTTTCACCACGCTCACCACCAGGCCTGCGTCGCACCAAACAGCGGGAATCACAAACACCAGGAATCTTCATCTTCAATTGCTCCACCTCCACACTTCACATTACCCCAGAAAACACTCATTTCAATGGTGCCCTGTTCCTAAGAGCAAAGCAAGAAACAGACCTTGACCCAAGTTGCGTGACACGGAGCGCCCACTCCCTCTGGTCAGAAGAAACACAAACAAATCTAACAAGTCCACTACAGCTTACCTTCACTGATTCAACTGCACCCAACTCCTTTCCCACCCACCCTGAATCCACAAATGGATCTGCCAAAAGGTATGGATCCACTTTCTACAACAATGTATCTCCTACTGCACTAGATTCTTCTTTATCATGTCCATTGATGCCAGGCTCGGGTTCTGAGCTCTTCACCACACCTTCTACCTCACTTAACTCTCCCTCATTCATTTCCATTTCACCTCCAGAGCTCAGTCTGGCGCACGGCTCACTCTGTTTTCACTTAAATTATAACATTTGAAATGTCTCTATTACTTTGAAACGTTTGTGAGTGTAACGTTTACTGTTAATTTCTGATCATTTATTTCACTTTCGTTTATTATTTATTTAACCTGCTTTGGTAATGTAACATATGTTTCCCATGTCAATAAAGACCATTTAATTGAATTGAGAGAGAGTGAGAGAGAGAGAGCTCTCTGTTAATGTATAGCGGACATGAGTCACTCATGGTTACTCATGGTTATGTGATGAGGTAGCCCCTTTTGTGACTTTAAAATCAGTGTCGGCCCAGTAGGGAATCTCCTCTTGTGTAACATAATAATATATAATATGCCACTTGGCAGACGCTTTTATCCAAAGCGACTTACAGTCATGTGTGCACACATTTTTACGTATGGGTGGTCCCGGGGATCGAACCCCCAAGATGTTGGTTTCTCCCGCAGTAGACCCGGGTTCATATCCCGTCAGTTACATTAAGCCGTGTGTTCTCTGAAAGGGGTCCTGTTTCCAGTCAGTGGGATTAGATAGAGGCCTGTCTCTCTCCCTCTCTCTGACTGGAGGAGAGAAGTGAAATTGTGTGTCTCCTCTGGTCAACAATACTCACCTTGAGAGACTCTACAGCCTGTTGGAGCTCCTTCAGCTCCTTCTCTCTCTCCTGGAATCTCTGCTGGACCTTCTGCTGACTCATCCCCAGCTGCCTCTGCGGAGAATCACTCTTCAATGAGCTATCAAGCTTTATTTGTCCAGTAGATCAAAAGTATAGTAATGTGACATACAGTGGGGAGAACAAGTATTTGATACACTGCCGATTTTGCAGGTTTTCCTACTTACAAAGCATGTAGAGGTCTGTAATTTTTATCATAGGTACAATTCATCCAGAAAATCACATTGTATGATTTTTAAGTAATTAATTTGCATTTTATTGCATGACATAAGTATTTGATACATCAGAAAAGCAGAACTTAATATTTGGTACAGAAACCTTTGTTTGCAATTACAGAGATCATACGTTTCCTGTAGGTCTTGACCAGGTTTGCACACACTGCAGCAGGGATTTTGGCCCACTCCTCCATACAGACCTTCTCCAGATCCTTCAGGTTTCGGGGCTGTCGCTGGGCAATACGGACTTTCAGCTCCCTCCAAAGATGTTCTATTGGGTTCCGGTCTGGAGACTGGCTAGGCCACTCCAGGACCTTGAGATGCTTCTTACGGAGACACTCCTTAGTTGCCCTGGCTGTGTGATTCGGGTCGGTGTCATGCTGGAAGACCCAGCCACGACCCATCTTCAATGCTCTTACTGAGGGAAGGAGGTTGTTGGCCAAGATCTTGCGATACATGGCCCCATCCATCCTCCCCTCAATACGGTGCAGTCATCCTGTCCCCTTTGCAGAAAAGCATCCCCAAAGAATGATGTTTCCACCTCCATGCTTCACGGTTGGGATGGTGTTCTTGGGGTTGTACTCATCCTTCTTCTTCCTCCAAACACGGCGAGTGGAGTTTAGACCAAAAAGCTCTATTTTTGTCAGGGGGACCTTGCGTGCGCTGCAGGATTTTAATCCATGACGGCGTAGTGTGTTACTAATGGTTTTCTTTGAGACTGTGGTCCCAGCTCTCTTCAGGTCATTGACCAGGTCCTGCCATGTAGTTCTGGGCTGATCCCTCACCTTCCTCATGATCATTGATGCCCCACGAGGTGAGATCTTGCATGGAGCCCCAGACTGAGGGTGATTGACCGTCATCTTGAACTTCTTCCATTTTCTAATAATTGCGCCAACAGTTGTTGCCTTCTCACCAAGCTGCTTGCCTATTGTCCTGTAGCCCATCCCAGCCTTGTGCAGGTCTACAATTTTATCCCTGATGTCCTTACACAGCTCTCTGGTCTTGGCCATTGTGGAGAGGTTGGAGTCTGTTTGATTGAGTGTTTGGACAGGTGTCTTTTATACAGGTAACGAGTTCAAACAGGTGCAGTTAATACAAGTAATGAGTGGAGAACAGGAGGGCTTCTTAAAGAAAAACGAACAGGTCTGTGAGAGCCGGAATTCTTACTGGTTGGTAGGTGATCAAATACTTATGTCATGCAATAAAATGCAAATTAATTACGTAAAAATCATACAATGTGATTTTCTGGATTTTTGTTTTAGATTCCGTCTCTCACAGTTGAAGTGTACCTATGATATAAATTGTGTGAAATTATTTTATTATTTTATTATGTTGCTATGTGAATGATTATAGTTTTTATGGTAGGCGTACATGTATCAAGGGGTTGAGGCTGAACTTTGGACTCATAAAAGGGCATTCAGAATGATAATGTTGTTTGACTTTAGAAAATGGTGAAACATTTGGAGCAAACTCAATATACTCAAGGTTTGTGTTCATATTTGTTCTGCTGAGGATCGATTTCATTTGAATGATCTCATATTAAAATAGCCTTAGTTCCTACTGTATCTTTATTTCTTTGTTTATCAGACAGTCACCAACAAGTTGTTCTGGTCTTACCTGTTTATCAGTCCTCTCTGCTGCAGCTGACACTGTATCATGGCCTTTATGTTTATCCATTGTACACAGATAACAGATACACTGCTGATCGGTACGACAGTAAACCTCCAGCAGTTTGTCATGATGAGAGCAGATCTTCTCCTGTAGTTGTGCGGTGGCTTTGACCAGCTTGTGCTTCTTGAAAGCAGGAGATTCATAGTGAGGTTGGAGGTGAGTCTCACAGTAAGAGGCCAGACATGCCAGACAGGACATGAGGGCTTTCTGCTTTCTGGTCCCAGTGCAGACATCACACGCCACATCTCCAGGTCCACCATAGCACAGAGCAGGAGGGGAAGCAGCCTGGAGTCCTGTCTTCTTCAGTTTCTCCACCACTTCAGCCAGCACGATGTTTCTCTTCAGAACAGGCCTTGGGGTAAAGGTCTGTCTGCACTGGGGACAGCTGTAGACACCTTTCAGACGATCCTGATCCCAACTTTCTTTAATACAGCCCATACAGTAGCTGTGTCCACAGGCAGTAGTCACCGGATCCTTCAGTGGATCCAGACAGATGGAGCAATGGAACAGGTCCTGATTCTCTGCCATTTTGGTGCTCTCTCCCATAGGTTAACCAATGGCAGTGTCAAAGATTACTTTGTGTTTCATGGAACACTACACCAGAGGACAGGAAGTGGCTTCCTACTTGACAGTGTACTCTGTATGTAGAGGGGGTGTGGTTTATTTGATAAGGAAATGTGACAGAGTGTTGGGTAGTAGGCAGAGATGGTTAGTACTTATGTTACATCTATGTGAAATATGTATTTTAACTACTTCTGAGTATTTTGTCATTTGAATCACACTAGGCTGAACTACACTCCAATGTATTTTTATTTTCAAAATACAAAATACTATTTTGTACCATTTTTTTAATAGTGGTTCACATTTTGCATTAATTGAAAGTCGCTCTGGATAAGAGCGTCTGCTAAATGATTAAAATGTAAATGTACATGTAAAAATTAATCATTGCAATCACTTAAAAACTCAATTTAAAGAGATACTTCGGGATTTAGGCAGTGAAGCACCTTTACCTACTTCCCCAGAGTCAGATGAACTCATGGATACCATTTTAATGTCTCTGCATCCAGTATGAAGGAAGTTAGAGGTCGTTTTGGGAGCCAATGTCAACTAGCGTTAGAGCAATGACTGGAAGTCTATGGCATGCTAGCAGGTACTATAGACTTCATGGCGCTAACGCTAGTTAGTAATTGCGCTAACGCTAGTTAGAAACTTCCTTCAAACTGCACACAGAGACATAAAAATGGTTTCATTCATTCATTGATTTTTAGAACATTTTCAGTTCCTTGTATAATTTAAGTGGAAAGTACAAATAAATTATTTTTCAGATGACGGGAGTAAAACAGGCAAATCTATAATGTTTATTTATGCTCCATAAAGTTGTCCTAGAATCTGTTGTTACCCTGACCTCTCCCACAGATTCCATCAGGTTACTACATTCAGACCATGAACTCTAACCTGCACCTGAACAGCTTCCTCCTGCCCATCGGTGCCATGAACGTCATCAGCATCCTACCTCTGCTGCTGCTGGCCCCTCTCATGGAGTGTGTCACCTCCTGCTACCTGTCCATGTATAAAACACCCTTCTCCCCCGCCAGAGTCATCAGTAAGCACACACACACAGATACACACACACACGCACCGCACAGATACACACATACACAGACAGACACACAGACACACACATGCACAAATACCATCCACATCAATGAGCCAGTCAATGTTAATGTCTCTCTCTCTCCCTCTCTCTCTCTGTTTCCCTCCCTCTCCCCTCCTCTCCTCTCTCAGTGCTGGGTCATGCGTGTGCGGCCCTGTCTGTCCTGGTAGCGGGCCTGTCTGAGGTCCACAGGAAGGGCTATCCTCTGACGGAGCAGGCCCTGTCAGGGAAGGTGCTCCAGGTGTCCTCCATGGCCTGCTTCCAGCTGGCTCCCCAGTACATCCTACTGGGGCTGGCTGAGGTTCTCGTCACCCCCGCCTGGGAGTGACAGAGAGCCAGCACGTATTTCTGACACACCTATTGCTGCTACACTGTTCGTACACAGAGACAAACTGGGTTGGATATTTAGAATGTCAATGGACACCATATGTAGTTGGGATGAAGTTAGAATGTGGAGTGTTGGAACCAACTGCCAAAATGGAGGACAGTATTCTGAACTCTGGAAGCTAGGGTTAGGATGCCCCCTACAGGTGTATTAGAGACAGACAAGAGACGTTTGAACCAAATGAATGCTTCTTTCTCTTAGACAGTATAGACCTACTAGTCTGTGCAGATGAGACAGGTGACAGTATTGAAACAGGTGACAGTATTAAGACAGGTGACAGTATTGAGACAGGTGACAGTATTGAGACAGGTGACAGTATTGAGACAGGTGACACTATTGAGACAGGTGACAGTATTGAGACAGGTGACAGTATTGAGACAGAGGACAGTAGAGACAGGTGACAGTATAGAGACAGGTGACAGTAGAGACAGATGACAGTATTGAGACAGGTGACAGTATTGAGACAGATGACAGTATTGAGACAGGTGACAGTACTGAGACAGATGACAGTATTGAGACAGATGACAGTATTGAGACAGATGACAGTATTGAGACAGATGACAGTATTGAGACAGGTGACAGTACTGAGACAGATGACAGTACTGAGACAGGTGACAGTATTGAAACAGGTGACAGTATTGAGACAGGTGACAGTATTGAGACAGGTGACAGTATTGAGACAGATGACAGTATTGAGACAGACTACAGTATTGAGACAGACTACAGTATTGAGACTGGTGACAGTATTGAGACAGGTGAAAGTATTGAGACGGGTGACAGTATTGAGATGGATGACAGTATTGAGACAGGTGACAGTGTTGAGACGGGTGACAGTATTGAGACAGACTACAGTATTGAGACAGATGACAGTATTGAGACATATGACAGTATTGAGACAGGTGACAGTATTGAGACAGGTGACAGTATTGAGACAGGTGACAGTATTGAGACAGATTACAGTAGAGACAGATGACAGTATTGAGACAGATGACAGTACTGAGACAGGTGACAGTATTGAAACATGTGACAGTATTGAGACAGATGACAGTATTGAGACAGATGACAGTATTGAGACAGTTGACAGTATTGAGACAGGTGACAGTATTGAGACAGGTGACAGTACTGAGACAGATGACAGTATTGAGACAGATTACAGTAGAGACAGATGACAGTATTGAGACAGATGACAGTATTGAGACAGGTGACAGTATTGAGACAGGTGACACTATTGAGACAGGTGACAGTATTGAGACAGGTGACAGTATTGAGACAGAGGACAGTAGAGACAGGTGACAGTATAGAGACAGATGACAGTAGAGACAGATGACAGTATTGAGACAGGTGACAGTATTGAGACAAATGACAGTATTGAGACAGGTGACAGTACTGAAACAGGTGACAGTATTGAGATAGATGACAGTATTGAGACAGGTGACAGTATTGAGACAGGTGACAGTACTGAGACAGATGACAGTATTGAGACAGATTACAGTAGAGACAGATGACAGTATTGAGACAGATTACAGTATTGAGACAGGTGACAGTATTGAGACAGGTGACACTATTGAGACAGGTGACACTATTGAGACAGGTGACAGTATTGAGACAGGTGACAGTATTGAGACAGGTGACAGTATTGAGACAGAGGACAGTAGAGACAGGTGACAGTATAGAGACAGGTGACAGTAGAGACAGATGACAGTATTGAGACAGGTGACAGTATTGAGACAGATGACAGTATTGAGACAGGTGACAGTACTGAAACAGGTGACAGTATTGAGACAGATGACAGTATTGAGACAGGTGACAATATTGAGACGGGTGACAGTACTGAGATAGATGACAGTAATGAGACAGGTGACAGTATTGAAACAGGTGACAGTATTGAGACAGGTGACAGTATTGAGACAGATGACAGTATTGAGACAGATGACAGTACTGAGACAGGTGACAGTATTGAAACAGGTGACAGTATTGAGACAGGTGACAGTATTGAGACAGATGACAGTATTGAGACAGGTGACAGTATTGAGACAGATGACAGTACTGAGACAGGTGACAGTATTGAAACAGGTGACAGTATTGAGACAGGTGACAGTGTTGAGACAGGTGACAGTATTGAGACAGATGACAGTATTGAGACAGATGACAGTATTGAGACAGATGACAGTATTGAGACAGGTGACAGTATTGAGACAGGTGACAGTAATGAGACAGGTGACAGTATTGAGACAGATTACAGTAGAGACAGATGACAGTATTGAGACAGATGACAGTACTGAGACAGGTGACAGTATTGAAACAGGTGACAGTATTGAGACAGATGACGGTATTGAGACAGATTACAGTATTGAGACAGGTGACAGTATTGAGACAGATGACAGTATTGAGACAGGTGACAGTACTGAGACAGATGACAGTATTGAGACAGAGGACAGTAGAGACAGGTGACAGTATAGAGACAGATGACAGTAGAGACAGATGACAGTATTGAGACAGGTGACAGTATTGAGACAGATGACAGTATTGAGACAGGTGACAGTACTGAAACAGGTGACAGTATTGAGATAGATGACAGTATTGAGACAGGTGACAGTATTGAGACAGGTGACAGTACTGAGACAGATGACAGTATTGAGACAGATTACAGTAGAGACAGATGACAGTATTGAGACAGATTACAGTATTGAGACAGGTGACAGTATTGAGACAGGTGACACTATTGAGACAGGTGACACTATTGAGACAGGTGACAGTATTGAGACAGGTGACAGTATTGAGACAGGTGACAGTATTGAGACAGAGGACAGTAGAGACAGGTGACAGTATAGAGACAGGTGACAGTAGAGACAGATGACAGTATTGAGACAGGTGACAGTATTGAGACAGATGACAGTATTGAGACAGGTGACAGTACTGAAACAGGTGACAGTATTGAGACAGATGACAGTATTGAGACAGGTGACAATATTGAGACGGGTGACAGTACTGAGATAGATGACAGTAATGAGACAGGTGACAGTATTGAAACAGGTGACAGTATTGAGACAGGTGACAGTATTGAGACAGATGACAGTATTGAGACAGATGACAGTACTGAGACAGGTGACAGTATTGAAACAGGTGACAGTATTGAGACAGGTGACAGTATTGAGACAGATGACAGTATTGAGACAGGTGACAGTATTGAGACAGATGACAGTACTGAGACAGGTGACAGTATTGAAACAGGTGACAGTATTGAGACAGGTGACAGTGTTGAGACAGGTGACAGTATTGAGACAGATGACAGTATTGAGACAGATGACAGTATTGAGACAGATGACAGTATTGAGACAGGTGACAGTATTGAGACAGGTGACAGTATTGAGACAGGTGACAGTATTGAGACAGATTACAGTAGAGACAGATGACAGTATTGAGACAGATGACAGTACTGAGACAGGTGACAGTATTGAAACAGGTGACAGTATTGAGACAGATGACGGTATTGAGACAGATTACAGTATTGAGACAGGTGACAGTATTGAGACAGATGACAGTATTGAGACAGGTGACAGTACTGAGACAGACGACAGTATTGAGACAGATTACAGTAGAGACAGGTGACAGTATAGAGACAGGTGACAGTAGAGACAGGTGACAGTATTGAGACAGGTGACAGTATTGAGACAGATGACAGTATTGAAACAGGTGACAGTACTGAAACAGGTGACAGTATTGAGACAGATGACAGTATTGAGACAGATGACAGTATTGAGACAGATGACAGTATTGAGACAGGTGACAGTATTGAGACAGGTGACAGTAATGAGACAGGTGACAGTATTGAGACAGATTACAGTAGAGACAGATGACAGTATTGAGACAGATGACAGTACTGAGACAGGTGACAGTATTGAAACAGGTGACAGTATTGAGACAGATGACGGTATTGAGACAGATTACAGTATTGAGACAGGTGACAGTATTGAGACAGATGACAGTATTGAGACAGGTGACAGTACTGAGACAGATGACAGTATTGAGACAGAGGACAGTAGAGACAGGTGACAGTAATGAGACAGATGACAGTAGAGACAGATGACAGTATTGAGACAGGTGACAGTATTGAGACAGATGACAGTATTGAGACAGGTGACAGTACTGAAACAGGTGACAGTATTGAGATAGATGACAGTATTGAGACAGGTGACAGTATTGAGACAGGTGACAGTACTGAGACAGATGACAGTATTGAGACAGATTACAGTAGAGACAGATGACAGTATTGAGACAGATTACAGTATTGAGACAGGTGACAGTATTGAGACAGGTGACACTATTGAGACAGGTGACACTATTGAGACAGGTGACAGTATTGAGACAGGTGACAGTATTGAGACAGGTGACAGTATTGAGACAGAGGACAGTAGAGACAGGTGACAGTATAGAGACAGGTGACAGTAGAGACAGATGACAGTATTGAGACAGGTGACAGTATTGAGACAGATGACAGTATTGAGACAGGTGACAGTACTGAAACAGGTGACAGTATTGAGACAGATGACAGTATTGAGACAGGTGACAATATTGAGACGGGTGACAGTACTGAGATAGATGACAGTAATGAGACAGGTGACAGTATTGAAACAGGTGACAGTATTGAGACAGGTGACAGTATTGAGACAGATGACAGTATTGAGACAGATGACAGTACTGAGACAGGTGACAGTATTGAAACAGGTGACAGTATTGAGACAGGTGACAGTATTGAGACAGATGACAGTATTGAGACAGGTGACAGTATTGAGACAGATGACAGTACTGAGACAGGTGACAGTATTGAAACAGGTGACAGTATTGAGACAGGTGACAGTGTTGAGACAGGTGACAGTATTGAGACAGATGACAGTATTGAGACAGATGACAGTATTGAGACAGATGACAGTATTGAGACAGGTGACAGTATTGAGACAGGTGACAGTATTGAGACAGGTGACAGTATTGAGACAGATTACAGTAGAGACAGATGACAGTATTGAGACAGATGACAGTACTGAGACAGGTGACAGTATTGAAACAGGTGACAGTATTGAGACAGATGACGGTATTGAGACAGATTACAGTATTGAGACAGGTGACAGTATTGAGACAGATGACAGTATTGAGACAGGTGACAGTACTGAGACAGACGACAGTATTGAGACAGATTACAGTAGAGACAGGTGACAGTATAGAGACAGGTGACAGTAGAGACAGGTGACAGTATTGAGACAGGTGACAGTATTGAGACAGATGACAGTATTGAAACAGGTGACAGTACTGAAACAGGTGACAGTATTGAGACAGATGACAGTATTGAGACAGATGACAGTATTGAGACAGGTGACAGTATTGAGACAGGTGACAGTACTGAGACAGATGACAGTAATGAGACAGGTGACAGTATTGAAACAGGTGACAGTATTGAGACAGATTACAGTATTGAGACAGGTGACAGTATTGAGACAGGTGACACTATTGAGACAGGTGACAGTATTGAGACAGGTGACAGTATTGAGACAGAGGACAGTAGAGACAGGTGACAGTATAGAGACAGATGACAGTAGAGATAGATGACAGTATTGAGACAGGTGACGGTATTGAGACAGATGACAGTATTGAGACAGGTGACAGTACTGAAACAGGTGACAGTATTGAGATAGATGACAGTATTGAGACAGGTGACAGTATTGAGACAGGTGACAGTACTGAGACAGATGACAGTATTGAGACAGATTACAGTAGAGACAGATGACAGTATTGAGACAGAATACAGTATTGAGACAGGTGACAGTATTGAGACAGGTGACACTATTGAGACAGGTGACACTATTGAGACAGGTGACAGTATTGAGACAGGTGACAGTATTGAGACAGGTGACAGTATTGAGACATATGACAGTATTGAGACAGGTGACAGTGTTGAGACAGATGACAGTATTGAGACAGGTGACAGTACTGAAACAGGTGACAGTATTGAGACAGATGACAGTATTGAGACAGGTGACAATATTGAGACGGGTGACAGTACTGAGATAGATGACAGTAATGAGACAGGTGACAGTATTGAAACAGGTGACAGTATTGAGACAGGTGACAGTATTGAGACAGATGACAGTATTGAGACAGATGACAGTACTGAGACAGGTGACAGTATTGAAACAGGTGACAGTATTGAGACAGGTGACAGTATTGAGACAGATGACAGTATTGAGACAGGTGACAGTATTGAGACAGATGACAGTACTGAGACAGGTGACAGTATTGAAACAGGTGACAGTATTGAGACAGGTGACAGTGTTGAGACAGGTGACAGTATTGAGACAGATGACAGTATTGAGACAGATGACAGTATTGAGACAGATGACAGTATTGAGACAGATGACAGTATTGAGACAGGTGACAGTATTGAGACAGGTGACAGTATTGAGACAGGTGACAGTATTGAGACAGATTACAGTATTGAGACAGGTGACAGTATTGAGACAGATGACAGTACTGAGACAGGTGACAGTATTGAAACAGGTGACAGTATTGAGACAGATGACGGTATTGAGACAGATTACAGTATTGAGACAGGTGACAGTATTGAGACAGATGACAGTATTGAGACAGGTGACAATACTGAGACAGATGACAGTATTGAGACAGATTACAGTAGAGACAGGTGACAGTATAGAGACAGGTGACAGTATTGAGACAGATGACAGTATTGAGACAGATGACAGTATTGAGACAGATGACAGTATTGAGACAGGTGACAGTATTGAGACAGGTGACAGTATTGAGACAGGTGACAGTATTGAGACAGATTACAGTATTGAGACAGGTGACAGTATTGAGACAGATGACAGTACTGAGACAGGTGACAGTATTGAAACAGGTGACAGTATTGAGACAGATGACGGTATTGAGACAGATTACAGTATTGAGACAGGTGACAGTATTGAGACAGATGACAGTATTGAGACAGGTGACAGTACTGAGACAGATGACAGTATTGAGACAGATTACAGTAGAGACAGGTGACAGTATAGAGACAGATGACAGTGTTGAGACAGGTGACAGTATTGAGACAGATGACAATATTGAGACAGACTACAGTATTGAGACTGGTGACAGTATTGAGACAGGTGACAGTATTGAGACGGGTGACAGTATTGAGACGGGTGACAGTATTGAGACAGGTGACAGTGTTGAGACAGGTGACAGTATTGAGACAGACAACAGATTACAGTAGAGACAGATGACAGTATTGAGACAGATGACAGTATTGAGACAGGTGACAGTATTGAAACAGGTTACAGTATTGAGACAGTTGACAGTAGTGACAGTATTGAGACAGACAACAGATTACAGTAGAGACAGATGACAGTATTGAGACAGATGACAGTATTGAGACAGGTGACAGTATTGAAACAGGTTACAGTATTGAGACAGTTGACAGTACTGACACAGGTGACAGTAGAGACAGATGACAGTATTGAGACAGATGACAGTATTGAGACAGATTACAGTATTGAGACAGGTTACAGTATTGAGACAGGTGACAGTACTGACACAGGTGACAGTACTGAGACAGGTGACAGTATTGAAACAGGTGACAGTATTGAGACAGATGACGGTATTGAGACAGATTACAGTATTGAGACAGGTGACAGTATTGAGACAGATGACAGTATTGAGACAGGTGACAGTACTGAGACAGATGACAGTATTGAGACAGATTACAGTAGAGACAGGTGACAGTATAGAGACAGATGACAGTGTTGAGACAGGTGACAGTATTGAGACAGATGACAATATTGAGACAGACTACAGTATTGAGACTGGTGACAGTATTGAGACAGGTGACAGTATTGAGACGGGTGACAGTATTGAGACGGGTGACAGTATTGAGACAGGTGACAGTGTTGAGACAGGTGACAGTATTGAGACAGACAACAGATTACAGTAGAGACAGATGACAGTATTGAGACAGATGACAGTATTGAGACAGGTGACAGTATTGAAACAGGTTACAGTATTGAGACAGTTGACAGTAGTGACAGTATTGAGACAGACAACAGATTACAGTAGAGACAGATGACAGTATTGAGACAGATGACAGTATTGAGACAGGTGACAGTATTGAAACAGGTTACAGTATTGAGACAGTTGACAGTACTGACACAGGTGACAGTAGAGACAGATGACAGTATTGAGACAGATGACAGTATTGAGACAGATTACAGTATTGAGACAGGTTACAGTATTGAGACAGGTGACAGTACTGACACAGGTGACAGTATTGAGACAGGTGACAGTATTGAGACAGGTGACAGTATTGAGACAGGTGACAGTATTGAGACAGATGACAGTACTGAGACAGGTGACAGTATTGAAACAGGTGACAGTATTGAGACAGATGACAGTATTGAGACAGACTACAGTATTGAGACAGATGACAGTATTGAGACAGATGACAGTATTGAGACAGGTGACAGTACTGAGACAGATGACAGTACTGAGACAGGTGACAGTATTGAAACAGGTGACAGTATTGAAACAGGTGACAGTATTGAAACAGGTGACAGTATTGAGACAGGTGACAGTATTGAGACAGGTGACAGTATTAAGACAGATGACAGTATTGAGACAGATGACAGTGCTGAGAAAGGTGACAGTATTGAAACAGGTGACAGTATTGAGACAGGTGACAGTATAGAGACAGATGACAGTGTTGAGACAGGTGACAGTATTGAGACAGATGACAATATTGAGACAGACTACAGTATTGAGACTGGTGACAGTATTGAGACAGGTGACAGTATTGAGACGGGTGACAGTATTGAGACGGGTGACAGTATTGAGACAGGTGACAGTGTTGAGACAGGTGACAGTATTGAGACAGACAACAGATTACAGTAGAGACAGATGACAGTATTGAGACAGATGACAGTATTGAGACAGGTGACAGTATTGAAACAGGTTACAGTATTGAGACAGTTGACAGTAGTGACAGTATTGAGACAGACAACAGATTACAGTAGAGACAGATGACAGTATTGAGACAGATGACAGTATTGAGACAGGTGACAGTATTGAAACAGGTTACAGTATTGAGACAGTTGACAGTACTGACACAGGTGACAGTAGAGACAGATGACAGTATTGAGACAGATGACAGTATTGAGACAGATTACAGTATTGAGACAGGTTACAGTATTGAGACAGGTGACAGTACTGACACAGGTGACAGTATTGAGACAGGTGACAGTATTGAGACAGGTGACAGTATTGAGACAGGTGACAGTATTGAGACAGATGACAGTACTGAGACAGGTGACAGTATTGAAACAGGTGACAGTATTGAGACAGATGACAGTATTGAGACAGACTACAGTATTGAGACAGATGACAGTATTGAGACAGATGACAGTATTGAGACAGGTGACAGTACTGAGACAGATGACAGTACTGAGACAGGTGACAGTATTGAAACAGGTGACAGTATTGAGACAGATGACAGTATTGAGACAGATGACAGTACTGAGACAGGTGACAGTATTGAAACAGGTGACAGTATTGAGACAGGTGACAGTATTGAGACAGATGACAGTATTGAGACAGGTGACAGTATTGAGACATATGACAGTACTGAGACAGGTGACAGTATTGAAACAGGTGACAGTATTGAGACAGGTGACAGTGTTGAGACAGGTGACAGTATTGAGACAGATGACAGTATTGAGACAGATGACAGTATTGAGACAGACTACAGTATTGAGACTGGTGACAGTATTGAGAGAGGTGACAGTATTGAGACGGGTGACAGTATTGAGACGGGTGACAGTATTGAGACAGGTGACAGTGTTGAGACAGGTGACAGTATTGACAATGTATACGAAATGCTTCAGTCTGGTTTTAGACCCCATCATAGCACTGAGACTGCACTTGTGAAGGTGGTAAATGACCTTTTAATGGCGTCAGACCGAGGCTCTGCATCTGTCCTCGTGCTACAAGACCTTAGTGCTGCCTTTGACACCATCGATCACCACATTCTTTTGGAGAGACTGGAAACCCAAATTGGTCTACACGGACAAGTTCTGGCCTGGTTTAGATCTTACCTGTCGGAAAGATATCAGTTTGTCTCTGTGAATGGTCTGTCCTCCGACAAATCAACTGTACATTTCGGTGTTCCTCAAGGTTCCGTTTTAGGACCACTATTGTTTTCACTATATATTTTACCTCTTGGGGATGTTATTCGAAAACATAATGTTAACTTTCACTGCTATGCGGATGACACACAGCTGTACATTTCAATGAAACATGGTGAAGCCCCAAAATTGCCCTCGCTAGAAGCCTGTGTTTCAGACATAAGGAAGTGGATGGCTGAAAACTTTCTACTTTTAAACTCGGACAAAACAGAGATGCTTGTTCTAGGTCCCAAGAAACAAAGAGATCTTCTGTTAAATCTGACAATTCATCTTGATGGTTGTAAAGTCGTCTCAAATAAAACTGTGAAGGACCTCGGCGTTACTCTTGACCCTGATCTCTCTTTTGACGAACATATCAAGACTGTTTCAAGTACAGCTTTTTTCCATCTACGTAACATTGCAAAAATCAGACATTTTCTGTCCAAAAATGATGCAGAAAAATTTATCCATGCATTTGTTACTTCTAGGTTAGACTACTGCAATGCTCTACTTTCCGGCTACCCGGATAAAGCACTAAATAAACTTCAGTTAGTGCTAAATACGGCTGCTAGAATCCTGACTAGAACCAAGAAATTTGATCACATTACTCCAGTGCTAGCTTCCCTACACTGGCTTCCTGTTAATGCAAGGGCTGATTTCAAGGTTTTACTGTTAACCTATAAAGCGTTACATGGGCTTGCTCCTACCTATCTTTCCGAGTTGGTCCTGCCGTACATACCAATACGTACGCTACGGTCACAAGACGCAGGCCTCCTAATTGTCCCTAGAATTTCTAAGCAAACAGCGGGAGGCAGGGCTTTCTCCTATAGATCTCCATTTTTATGGAACAGTTTGCCTACCCATGTGAGAGACGCAGACTCGGTCTCAACCTTTAAGTCTTTACTGAAGACTTATCTCTTCAGTAGGTCATATGATTGAGTGTAGTCTGGCCCAGGAGTCTTCGGATGGGGCCACAGTGTCTCCGGACCGCTCCTGTCTCAGCCTCCAGTATTTATGCTGCAGTAGTTTATGTGTCGGGGGGCTGGGGTTAGTTGGTTATACCTGGAGTACTTCTCCTGTCTTATCCAGTGTCCTGTGTGAATTTAAGTATGCTCTCTCTAATTCTCTCGTTCTCTCTTTCTCTCTGAGAACCTGAGCCCTAGGACCATACGTCAGGACTACCGGGCATGCTGACACCTTGCTGTCCCCAGTCCGCCTGGCCTTGCTGCTTTTCCAGTTTCAACTGTTCTGCCTGCGGTTACGAAACCCCTACCTGTCCCAGACCTGCTGTTTTCAACTCTTAATGATCGGCTATGAAAAGCCAACTGAGAGACCTGAGCCCTAGGACCATACGTCGGGACCACCGGCCGTGGTGACTCCTTGCTGTCCCCAGTCCGCCTGGCCTTGCTGCTATTCCAGTTTTAACTGTTCTGCCTGCGGTTATGGAACCCCTACCTGTCCCAGACCTGCTGTTTTCAACTCTTAATGATCGGCTATGAAAAGCCAACCGAGATTTATTCCTGATTATTATTTGACCATGCTTGTCACTTATGAACATTTTTGAACATCTTGGCATGGTTCTGTTATAATCTCCACCCGGCACAGCCAGAAGAGGACTGGCCACCCCTCATAGACTGGTTCCTCTCTAGGTTTCTTCCTAGGTTTTGGCCTTTCTAGGGAGTTTTTCCTAGCCACCGTGCTTCTACACCTGCATTACTAGCTGTTTGGGGTTTTAGGCTGGGTGTCTGTACAGCACTTCGAGATATTAGCTAATGTATGAAGGGCTATATAAAATAAAATTGATTGATTGATTGATATTGAGACAGACAACAGTATTGAGACAGGTGACAGTATTGAGACAGGTGACAGAATTGAGACAGATGACAGTATTGAGACAGATTACAGTAGAGACAGATGACAGTATTGAGACAGATGACAGTATTGAGACAGGTGACATTATTGAAACAGGGACAGTATTGAGACAGATGACAGTATTGAGACAGATGACAGGATTGAGACAGATGACAGTATTGAGACAGGTGACAGTACTGAGACAGATGACAGTACTGAGACAGGTGACAGTATTGAAACAGGTGACAGTATTGAGACAGGTGACAGTATTGAGACAGGTGACAGTATTGAGACAGATGACAGTATTGAGACAGACTACAGTATTGAGACAGACTACAGTATTGAGACTGGTGACAGTATTGAGACAGGTGAAAGTATTGAGACGGGTGACATTATTGAGACGGATGACAGTATTGAGACAGGTGACAGTGTTGAGACAGGTGACAGTATTGAAAAAGGTGACAGTATTGAGACAGGTGACAGTATTGAGACAGGTGACAGTATTGAGACAGATTACAGTAGAAACAGATGACAGTATTGAGCCAGATGACAGTACTGAGACAGGTGACAGTATTGAAACAGGTGACAGTATTGAGACAGATGACGGTATTGAGACAGATTACAGTATTGATACAGGTGACAGTATTGAGACAGATGACAGTATTGAGACAGGTGACAGTACTGAGACAGATGACAGTATTGAGACAGATTACAGTAGAGACAGATGACAGTATTGAGACAGATTACAGTATTGAGACAGGTGACAGTATTGAGACAGGTGACACTATTGAGACAGGTGACAGTATTGAGACAGGTGACAGTATTGAGACAGGTGACAGTAGAGACAGGTGACAGTATAGAGACAGGTGACAGTAGAGACAGATGACAGTATTGAGACAGGTGACAGTATTGAGACAGATGACAGTATTGAAACAGGTGACAGTACTGAAACAGGTGACAGTATTGAGACAGATGACAGTGCTGAGAAAGGTGACAGTATTGAAACAGGTGACAGTATTGAGACAGGTGACAGTATTGAGACAGATGACAGTGTTGAGACAGGTGACAGTATTGAGACAGATGACAATATTGAGACAGACTACAGTATTGAGACTGGTGACAGTATTGAGACAGGTGACAGTATTGAGACGGGTGACAGTATTGAGACGGGTGACAGTATTGAGACAGGTGACATTGTTGAGACAGGTGACAGTATTGAGACAGACAACAGTATTGAGACAGGTGACAGTATTGAGACAGGTGACAGTATTGAGACAGATGACAGTATTGAGACAGATTACAGTAGAGACAGATGACAGTATTGAGACAGATGACAGTATTGAGACAGGTGACAGTATTGAAACAGGTTACAGTATTGAGACAGTTGACAGTACTGACACAGGTGACAGTATTGAGACAGGTGACAGTATTGAGACAGACAACAGTATTGAGACAGGTGACAGTATTGATACAGGTGACAGTATTGAGACAGATGACAGTATTGAGACAGATTACAGTAGAGACCGATGACAGTATTGAGACAGATGACAGTATTGAGACAGATTACAGTATTGAGACAGGTTACAGTATTGAGACAGGTGACAGTACTGGCACAGGTGACAGTATGGAGACAGGTGACAGTATTGAGACAGGTGACAGTATTGAGACAGGTGACAGTATTGAGACAGATGACAGTACTGAGACAGGTGACAGTATTGAAACAGGTGACAGTATTGAGACAGATGACAGTATTGAGACAGACTACAGTATTGAGACAGATGACAGTATTGAGACAGATGACAGTATTGAGACAGGTGACAGTACTGAGACAGATGACAGTATTGAAACAGGTGACAGTATTGAGACAGATGACAGTATTGAGACAGATGACAGTACTGAGACAGGTGACAGTATTGAAACAGGTGACAGTATTGAGACAGGTGACAGTATTGAGACAGATGACAGTATTGAGACAGGTGACAGTATTGAGACATATGACAGTACTGAGACAGGTGACAGTATTGAAACAGGTGACAGTATTGAGACAGATGACAGTATTGAGACAGATGACAGGATTGAGACAGATGACAGTATTGAGACAGGTGACAGTACTGAGACAGATGACAGTACTGAGACAGGTGACAGTATTGAAACAGGTGACAGTATTGAGACAGGTGACAGTATTGAGACAGGTGACAGTATTGAGACAGATGACAGTATTGAGACAGACTACAGTATTGAGACAGACTACAGTATTGAGACTGGTGACAGTATTGAGACAGGTGAAAGTATTGAGACGGGTGACATTATTGAGACGGATGACAGTATTGAGACAGGTGACAGTGTTGAGACAGGTGACAGTATTGAGAAAGACTACAGTATTGAGACAGATGACAGTATTGAGACAGATGACAGTATTGAGACAGATGACAGTATTGAAAAAGGTGACAGTATTGAGACAGGTGACAGTATTGAGACAGGTGACAGTATTGAGACAGATTACAGTAGAAACAGATGACAGTATTGAGCCAGATGACAGTACTGAGACAGGTGACAGTATTGAAACAGGTGACAGTATTGAGACAGATGACGGTATTGAGACAGATTACAGTATTGATACAGGTGACAGTATTGAGACAGATGACAGTATTGAGACAGGTGACAGTACTGAGACAGATGACAGTATTGAGACAGATTACAGTAGAGACAGATGACAGTATTGAGACAGATTACAGTATTGAGACAGGTGACAGTATTGAGACAGGTGACACTATTGAGACAGGTGACAGTATTGAGACAGGTGACAGTATTGAGACAGGTGACAGTAGAGACAGGTGACAGTATAGAGACAGGTGACAGTAGAGACAGATGACAGTATTGAGACAGGTGACAGTATTGAGACAGATGACAGTATTGAAACAGGTGACAGTACTGAAACAGGTGACAGTATTGAGACAGATGACAGTGCTGAGAAAGGTGACAGTATTGAAACAGGTGACAGTATTGAGACAGGTGACAGTATTGAGACAGATGACAGTGTTGAGACAGGTGACAGTATTGAGACAGATGACAATATTGAGACAGACTACAGTATTGAGACTGGTGACAGTATTGAGACAGGTGACAGTATTGAGACGGGTGACAGTATTGAGACGGGTGACAGTATTGAGACAGGTGACATTGTTGAGACAGGTGACAGTATTGAGACAGACAACAGTATTGAGACAGGTGACAGTATTGAGACAGGTGACAGTATTGAGACAGATGACAGTATTGAGACAGATTACAGTAGAGACAGATGACAGTATTGAGACAGATGACAGTATTGAGACAGGTGACAGTATTGAAACAGGTTACAGTATTGAGACAGTTGACAGTACTGACACAGGTGACAGTATTGAGACAGGTGACAGTATTGAGACAGACAACAGTATTGAGACAGGTGACAGTATTGATACAGGTGACAGTATTGAGACAGATGACAGTATTGAGACAGATTACAGTAGAGACCGATGACAGTATTGAGACAGATGACAGTATTGAGACAGATTACAGTATTGAGACAGGTTACAGTATTGAGACAGGTGACAGTACTGGCACAGGTGACAGTATGGAGACAGGTGACAGTATTGAGACAGGTGACAGTATTGAGAAAGGTGACAGTATTGAGACAGACAACAGTATTGAGACAGGTGACAGTATTGATACAGGTGACAGTATTGAGACAGATGACAGTATTGAGACAGATTACAGTAGAGACCGATGACAGTATTGAGACAGATGACAGTATTGAGACAGATTACAGTATTGAGACAGGTTACAGTATTGAGACAGGTGACAGTACTGGCACAGGTGACAGTATGGAGACAGGTGACAGTATTGAGACAGGTGACAGTATTGAGACAGGTGACAGTATTGAGACAGATGACAGTACTGAGACAGGTGACAGTATTGAAACAGGTGACAGTATTGAGACAGATGACAGTATTGAGACAGACTACAGTATTGAGACAGATGACAGTATTGAGACAGATGACAGTATTGAGACAGGTGACAGTACTGAGACAGATGACAGTACTGAGACAGGTGACAGTATTGAAACAGGTGACAGTATTGAGACAGATGACAGTATTGAGACAGATGACAGTACTGAGACAGGTGACAGTATTGAAACAGGTGACAGTATTGAGACAGGTGACAGTATTGAGACAGATGACAGTATTGAGACAGGTGACAGTATTGAGACATATGACAGTACTGAGACAGGTGACAGTATTGAAACAGGTGACAGTATTGAGACAGGTGACAGTGTTGAGACAGGTGACAGTATTGAGACAGATGACAGTATTGAGACAGATGACAGTATTGAGACAGACTACAGTATTGAGACTGGTGACAGTATTGAGAGAGGTGACAGTATTGAGACGGGTGACAGTATTGAGACGGGTGACAGTATTGAGACAGGTGACAGTGTTGAGACAGGTGACAGTATTGAGAAAGACAACAGTATTGAGACAGGTGACAGTATTGAGACAGGTGACAGTATTGAGACAGATGACAGTATTGAGACAGATTACAGTAGAGACAGATGACAGTATTGAGACAGATGACAGTATTGAGACAGGTGACATTATTGAAACAGGGACAGTATTGAGACAGATGACAGTATTGAGACAGATGACAGGATTGAGACAGATGACAGTATTGAGACAGGTGACAGTACTGAGACAGATGACAGTACTGAGACAGGTGACAGTATTGAAACAGGTGACAGTATTGAGACAGGTGACAGTATTGAGACAGGTGACAGTATTGAGACAGATGACAGTATTGAGACAGACTACAGTATTGAGACAGACTACAGTATTGAGACTGGTGACAGTATTGAGACAGGTGAAAGTATTGAGACGGGTGACATTATTGAGACGGATGACAGTATTGAGACAGGTGACAGTGTTGAGACAGGTGACAGTATTGAGAAAGACTACAGTATTGAGACAGATGACAGTATTGAGACAGATGACAGTATTGAGACAGATGACAGTATTGAGACAGGTGACAGTATTGAGACAGGTGACAGTATTGAGACAGATTACAGTAGAGACAGGTGACAGTATTGAGACAGATGACAGTACTGAGACAGGTGACAGTATTGAAACAGGTGACAGTATTGAGACATATGACGGTATTGAGACAGATTACAGTATTGATACAGGTGACAGTATTGAGACAGATGACAGTATTGAGACAGGTGACAGTACTGAGACAGATGACAGTATTGAGACAGATTACAGTAGAGACAGATGACAGTATTGAGACAGATTACAGTATTGAGACAGGTGACAGTATTGAGACAGGTGACACTATTGAGACAGGTGACAGTATTGAGACAGGTGACAGTATTGAGACAGGTGACAGTTGAGACAGGTGACAGTATAGAGACAGGTGACAGTAGAGACAGATGACAGTATTGAGACAGGTGACAGTATTTAGACAGATGACAGTATTGAAACAGGTGACAGTACTGAAACAGGTGACAGTATTGAGACAGGTGACAGCATTGAGACAGGTGACAGTACTGAGACAGATGACAGTAATGAGACAGGTGACAGTATTGAAACAGGTGACAGTATTGAGACAGATGACAGTATTGAGACAGGTGACAGCATTGAGACAGGTGACAGTACTGAGACAGATGACAGTAATGAGACAGGTGACAGTATTGAAACAGGTGACAGTATTGAGACAGGTGACAGTATTGAGACAGGTGACAGTATTAAGACAGATGACAGTATTGAGACAGATGACAGTGCTGAGAAAGGTGACAGTATTGAAACAGGTGACAGTATTGAAACAGGTGACAGTATTGAGACAGGTGACAGTATTGAGACAGGTGACAGTATTGAGACAGGTGACAGTATTGAGACAGATTACAGTATTGAGACAGGTTACAGTATTGAGACAGGTGACAGTACTGACACAGGTGACAGTATTGAGACAGGTGACAGTATTGAGACAGGTGACAGTATTGAGACAGGTGACAGTATTGAGACAGATGACAGTACTGAGACAGGTGACAGTATTGAAACAGGTGACAGTATTGAGACAGATGACAGTATTGAGACAGACTACAGTATTGAGACAGATGACAGTATTGAGACAGATGACAGTATTGAGACAGGTGACAGTACTGAGACAGATGACAGTACTGAGACAGGTGACAGTATTGAAACAGGTGACAGTATTGAGACAGGTGACAGTATTGAGACAGGTGACAGTATTGAGACAGATGACAGTATTGAGACAGACTACAGTATTGAGACAGACTACAGTATTGAGACAGGTGAAAGTATTGAGACAGGTGACAGTATTGAGACGGATGACAGTATTGAGACAGGTGACAGTGTTGAGACAGGTGACAGTATTGAGACAGACTACAGTATTGAGACAGATGACAGTATTGAGACAGATGACAGTATTGAGACAGGTGACAGTACTGAGACAGATGGCAGTATTGAGACATATTACAGTAGAGACAGATGACAGTATTGAGACAGATTACAGTATTGAGACAGGTGACAGTATTGAGACAGGTGACACTATTGAGACAGGTGACAGTATTGAGACACGTGACAGTATTGAGACAGAGGACAGTAGAGACAGGTGACAGTATAGAGACAGGTGACAGTAGAGACAGATGACAATATTGAGACAGGTGACAGTATTGAGACAGATGACAGTATTGAGACAGGTGACAGTATTGAGACAGATGACAGTATTGAGACAGATGACAGTATTGAGACAGACTACAGTATTGAGACAGATGACAGTACTGAGACAGGTGACAGTATTGAGACAGGTGACAGTATTGAGACAGGTGACAGTATTGAGACGGATGACAGTATTGAGACAGGTGACAGTGTTGAGACAGGTACCAGTATTGAGACAGACTACAGTATTGAGACAGATGACAGTATTGAGACAGACTACAGTATTGAGACTGGTGACAGTTTGAGACAGGTGACAGTATTGAGACGGGTGACAGTATTGAGACGGGTGACAGTATTGAGACGGGTGACAGTATTGAGACAGATGACAGTGTTGAGACAGGTGACAGTATTGACACAGACAACAGTATTGAGACAGGTGACAGTATTGAGACAGGTGACAGTATTGAGACAGATGACAGTATTGAGACAGATTACAGTAGAGACAGATGACAGTATTGAGACAGATGACAGTAATGAGACAGGTGACAGTATTGAGACAGGTTACAGTATTGAGACAGGTGACAGTACTGACACAGGTGACAGTATTGAGACAGGTGACAGTATTGAGACAGATGACAGTACTGAGACAGGTGACAGTATTGAAACAGGTGACAGTATTGAGACAGATGACAGTATTGAGACAGGTGACAGTATTGAGACAGATGACAGTACTGAGACAGGTGACAGTATTGAAACAGGTGACAGTATTTAGACAGATGACAGTATTGAGACAGACTACAGTATTGAGACTGGTGACAGTATTGAGACGGGTGACAGTATTGAGACGGGTGGCAGTATTGAGACGGGTGACAGTATTGAGACAGACTACAGTATTGAGACAGATGACAGTATTGAGACAGATGACAGTATTGAGACAGGTGACAGTATTGAGACAGGTGACAGTATTGAGACAGGTGACATTATTGAGACAGATCACAGTACTGAGACAGGTGATATGATATGTGTTATGTGTCATCTATTGGTCT
The DNA here is from genome assembly GCF_964263955.1 of Coregonus lavaretus. Classification (NCBI taxonomy): domain Eukaryota; kingdom Metazoa; phylum Chordata; class Actinopteri; order Salmoniformes; family Salmonidae; genus Coregonus; species Coregonus lavaretus. The sequence goes on from NC_140008.1 coordinate 8,188,289, forward strand.
AAATGTATATACTGGTACATAGATTACTGTAAATAGCTGATTAATTGTGTCAATCAATTCAATAGTAGAGCAATTCCAATGTCATGATTTTAACTTTTATTTTGAAAGATCACATTGATTCAGTAAGTGATTCAGAATACTGAATTGTTTGGATTCATACATGTACATGGGTTATTTAAATATTCTCATCTGATCATACATGGATCAACAATGATCCCAGTTTCTGATTTGACTGGTTTGCCAGTACTACAGTTTACATCAAGAGAAAAAGAGACACATTTACAGAGGATTGCAACAGCCAAGAGGTGATCAGGTAGACAGTAAAAGTCTGAAGCCTGAGTGTCAGTCTGTATGTGCTATCATGCCATCTGTTTAGCAAGACCACTAACAGATCTGGGACCAGGCTACAAAGAATGTGCTATGTCTGAACATAATTTTTTATTTTTTTACAATAATGTTAAAAAGGGGAATTGAACCAGATCATAGGCCTACTGGAAGACTGTTAATAACCCAGAAGCTCTCCATCAATATGTCTGAAATGGTTGAAATCATCTGTATCTACTGGTAATTATTGAGATATGATTTTGTACCAATCCCAAACCCAGGATAGAGGGGCTGAGTGAATGTGGTCTGGACTCTGTGGAGGAGGGTCATTGTGTCAGAGACACTGTAGAAGGACAGAGTTCCTGCCCTGTGGTCCAGGTTCACTCCTACTCTGGAGGACCAGGGGACAGATATTTCTGTTTTATTAGCATTGTGCCAAAACCTACAATGGGGGGATAGCACTCCAAAGTCCAGGACTGACTGTTACCTAGAAATGTAGACTCTGGGACCTTTCCTTTCCTGATGATCCCTTTATATGACACTGCTATTTCAACCCATCCACCGCTCCACTCTACCTCCCAGTAGCAGACTCCAGACAGGCCCTCTCTACACAGCACCTGTCTCCAGTAGGAACATCTCTCTGCATGGTCAGGATAGGGCTGAGCTTTATCAGTGGCTGTCACCTTCCAGTTTACCTCAGACAGCCTGAGTTCTGGATAAGCTGTATTCAGATCCAATGTCAGCTGGAGGACGTCTGACTGATGAACAACAAAACCCAATAAGTAAAAGAAAGAACATGTATGTTGTCTTTGAGAGGGTGTTTGAATATCACTGACAGAGGGACAACTCTTCTTTGGTCTTCAGCTCAGGAGCTATTTGGAATTCTGTCACTATTTAAAATTCAATGTAAATGAATATTAAGAGAAGAACGTGTTGGGGTTTTGAGACTAAAACACATTACACAATAAGCAAAAATAGACAACTGCTCAGCAATATACCTCAAATAAGTTGATTACATTCCATGAGAAATATACCACATATTTTAATAGAGGTTAAAAAACGGCATATCTTGAGCTCATATGTGTGCACTCCCTACCATTTTTAGACATAATTCCTATCTCCTTCACATTTTGTGCAGTTGATCTTTCAGTTCAGGAGGATAAAACGTGATGCCGTCAAAGGAGAGGTGTGAGTTGGCAGGCAGGATGGGAGAGGCCACAGGCTCAGGAGGGTCATAGAGAGACTTAAGACCCTATAGGGAGAGATGAGAGAACTGTTAACAAATGAAGACTTCCAAAGCTCAAACACATTCCACTAACATGGGGAGAAAGGCCAGATATGACACTTTGAGAGACATATTCTACTGTTGATAGACCAAGTGATGTCACCTGGAGGAAATGGATGTGATCCTCTGTGTGTGAGAGCTGCTCCAGCTCAGTGCTTCTCTTCCTCAGCTCAGCTATCTCCTGCTCCAGTTGCTCCAGGAGTCCTTCAGCCCGTCTCACTGCAGTCTTCTCCTGGCCTCTAATCAACCTTTTCACCTCAGTGAGTATTCTCTCAATGGACCCGATCAGTTCAGTAAAGATTGTTTCAAACTTACTAACTTCTGCCTGTACAAAGCACTGTTAATTCACAGAGAGAGAGGAGGGGGTCAATTTCAACCTGCTGTTACTAGACTCCAGGCAACCTGTTCCCCACTGTAGGGCTCTTATTGTCTCTGTTGAGCAGTATCTGAGTATTTAATATATATTTTGTGTAAGTGATGTCAAAAAGGTTTACATGTGACTTTGTTTACATGTGACCATGTTGTCTGCACCCAAACCAAGGGCTGGATTCTATCCATATCGAGAAGTATCACGGAAGATCCGCATTAAAATGTCAAATACATTTTCGACATGTGCAGCGTTTACTGTGAATGCAGTCTCCACGAGCGCGGGAACATTGCCTTTAAATTTAAACTATCTATAACGCGGATCATCCATGATACTTCTGCTATACAGACTGAATCCAGACTCAATTTAGATAAGAAGTCTGTCCTGATAAGAACATCTGCTAATTAACCCAAAGTTTTTACGGTATACAGTTGATAGAATAATTATTAATGACTAATTATTACACCCTGAAATTGTGTGAAATGTGTTAGAATGTGTGAGTGTAGGACCAGTAAAGACTATGACATTGAACTACTATTTAGCAATGTGAGTAAGAGTTAGGCCAGACAACAAAGGACAAGGAGAACTGTCTACAGACAAAGAGAAACCAAGATAAAGAGGCCTCCCAATTTAGGGAGGAGAGAAACTGTTAGGCTTTTTAAGGAGTATGAAACATGGTGCAGAATATTGTGAGAAAGGTGATAACTGAGGAATTCAGGGAGTAGGCTATGATAAGAAAGTGTGTATGTATGTGTGTGTGTATGCATGTGTGTGTGTATGTGTGTATGTATGTGTGTATATATGTGTATATGTATGTGTGTATGTGTGTGTGTGTGAACTGATGGTCAGGAGAGCAGTTTTAAAGTGGAAAACTACAGCCCGCCTACAGAGGGGAGGGATTTTTGTATGACGTATGAGTATAAAAGATGGACTCTGAAATTGTGATGGCAGAATTCTCAATGAATACATCTCTGACTATGCAGACCGGGACTCTGTTCGTTTCTTGATCCTTTTGGGAGACGCACAGAGACACTGAAATAGTTTGTTAAATAATTCACATAACAACAGTAAATGTCCAACACTCAACTTCAGAGTCCCGAGCCTGTCTCAGCTCCTGCATCTCCTTCTCTCTCTCCTGGATTGTCTTCTGGGATTGCTGCTGACTCTCTCTTAATTGCCTCTGCAGAGAGAAAATGGTCAATTTTCCATAATGATGATAAAAACCATGGTTCCACTAGGTGATCTTCTTCAGTCAAGCAGGGGAACTAATACATCTGAACATATTTGTTGGACCTCGGACCCCTCGGATACTATCTTGAAAAGTTTAATTTTTCTACATTTTGGGATTATCAATAACACCAGTGAACTGAACATCAGACATGTATAGTAAAGTGACGTTTAAGCATCCGATCATTACCTGTTTCATCCAATCTTTACCTGTTTCATCCAATATTTACCTGTTTCATCCAATATTTACCTGTTTCATCCAATCTTTACCCGTTTCATCCAATCTTTACCTGTTTCATTCAATCTTTACCCGTTTCATCCAATCTTTACCTGTTTCATCCAATCTTTACCCGTTTCATCCAATATTTACCTGTTTCATCCAATCTTTACCCGTTTCATCCAATATTTACCTGTTTCATCCAATCTTTACCCGTTTCATCCAATCTTTACCTGTTTCATCCAATCTTTACCTGTTTCATCCAATCTTTACCTGTTTCATCCAATCTTTACCAGTTTCTCAGTCCTTTCTGCTGCAGCTGACACTGTATCATGGCCTTTATGTTCATGCATTGTACACAGCATACAGATACACTGCTGATCGGTACGACAGTAAACCTCCAGCAGTTTGTCATGATGAGAGCAGATCTTCTCCTGTAGTTGTGCGGTGGCTTTGACCAGCTTGTGCTTCTTGAAACCAGGAAATTCATAGTGAGGTTGGAGGTGAGTCTCACAGTAAGAGGCCAGACACACCAGACAGGACTTGACAGCTTTGAGTTTTCTTCCAGTGCAGCTGTCACACCCCACATCTCCAGGTCCAGCATAACAGTGAGCAAGAGGAGGAGCCTGGAGTCCTTTCTTCTTCAGTTTCTCCACCACTTCAGCCAGTAGAGTGTTTTTCCTCAGAACAGGCCTTGGGGTAAAGGTCTGTCTACACTGGGGACAGCTGTAGACACCTTTCAGATCATCCTGATCCCAGCTTTCTTCAATACAGCCCATACAGTAGCTGTGTCCACAGGCAGTAGTCACCGGATCCGTCTGTCGCCAATTGGATTGAAACTAGGATTTTAGAATATTCACATGAAAATCTTTCGCCAATTGAATGGAAACAGATTTTCATGCCAATACTCTAAAATCCGCTTAAAAACAATATCCACATCTATAAAAAAAAGTCACTTGTATTGTAAATAAGAACATAATATTTTTAAGCGACTCCAGAATTACACAATACATTATTTACCATTCAATTCTATTGGGAACAACATCATCTGAAACACAACCAAAACACACTGCAAATGCATCCAACAAGAGTCCCAAGCTTGATGTAGTCATAGCCTGCTAGGAATATGGGACCAAATACTAAACTGTTGACTAAGTGTAATACACTATAAGTGAATTTGTCCAAATACTTATGACACCTTCTTATATTTGTATTTGATCCCATTCCACCTATTCCACTCCAGCCGTTACCACGAGGCCGACCTCCCCAATTAAGGTACCACCAACCTCCTGTGCTAGATAAAGTACATTCATTTCTAAACAGTAAAACAGATATGTATGAAAATACCCTCAAATAAAAGGTGGCATTCTGTACTGTTGCCTTATATAAAATATTTAATATCAAATCCAAAATAGTATAGAGCCAAATAAAACATTTTAGCTTCACTGTCCAAATACATTCAAAAACCAAGGGGGAGTCAAAATTATTCCCAAGATGTTGAACTAAAACAGCTTGGCCATGAAGAAGTTTCAGTAGATTAAACTACTTCCTATAAAGCTATGTGGTGTATAATGTAGCTGGAGTGAAACTGTTTCAACATGCCCAACCAAAACCCCTCCTCTCCACCCCACAAACCTGATCAGTCAGAATAGACCTTTGGCTCCTCAGATAGCCTGATCAACTACCACTGATCAATGGCATAACACATCTTTGTTCCACAATTAACCAAGAACTCTACTTGATCAAAAGCACCAAGTCTTTTGTCTCACATATACAGTAGCCCAATGCACTACCCCCAGGGCCACAACAAGCCCCTCACACCTGGGTCCACACACACACACACACACCCACACACACACACACACACAGACACACACACACACGCACACTATAATTCCAAATGGTTGCACATAGTGACTCTTTCCACTTTGTCCTATCTACATCAAATTGGTTCAGTAGTTATCAGTTTTGAGCAGTTTGATTAAGTGATTATATTGTTAACAAATTACAATTCAATCATATAAAAAGTAAAGTGAATATTGCATTCTGAAAAGAAGATACTGAGATTGAATACAGTGGGGAAAAAAAGTATTTAGTCAGCCACCAATTGTGCAAGTTCTCCAACTTAAAAAGATGAGAGAGGCCTGTAATTTTCATCATAGGTTTACGTCAACTATGACAGACAAATTGAGAAAAAAAATTCCAGAAATTCACATTGTAGGATTTTTAATGAATTTATTTGCAAATTATGGTGGAAAATAAGTATTTGGTCACCTACAAACAAGCAAGATTTTTGGCTCTCACAGACCTGTAATTTCTTCTTTAAGAGGCTCCTCTGTCCTCCACTCGTTACCTGTATTAATGGCACCTGTTTGAACTTATTATCAGTATAAAAGACACCTGTCCACAACCTCAAACAGTCACACTCCAAACTCCACTATGGCCAAGACCAAAGAGCTGTCAAAGGACACCAGAACAAAATTGTAGACCTGCAACAGGCTGGGAAGACTGAATCTGCAATAGGTAAGCAGCTTGGTTTGAAGAAATCAACTGTGGGAGCAATTATTAGGAAATGGAAGACATACAAGACCACTGATAATCTCCCTCGATCTGGGGCTCCACACAAGATTTCACCCCGTGGGGTCAAAATGATCACAAGAATGGTGAGCAAAAATCCCAGAACCACACAGGGGGACCTAGTGAATGACCTGCAGAGAGCTGGGACCAAAGTTACAAAGCCTACCATCAGTAACACACTACGCCGCCAGGGACTCAAATCCTGCAGTGCAGACGTGTCCCCCTGCTTAAGCCAATACATGTCCAGGCCCGTCTGAAGTTTGCTAGAGTGCATTTGGATGATCCAGAAGAGGATTGGGAGAATGTCATATGGTCAGATGAAACCAAAATAGAACTTTTTGGTAAAAACTCAACTCGTCGTGTTTGGAGGACAAAGAATGCTGAGTTGCATCCAAAGAACACCATACCTACTGTGAAGCATGGGGGTGGAAACATCATGCTTTGGGGCTGTTTTTCTGCAAAGGGACCAGGACGACTGATCCGTGTAAAGGAAAAAATGAATGGGGCCATGTATCGTGAGATTTTGAGTGAAAACCTCCTTCCATCAGCAAGGGCATTGAAGATGAAACGTGGCTGGGTCTTTCAGCATGGCAATGATCCCAAACACACCGCCCGGGCAACGAAGGAGTGGCTTCGTAAGAAGCATTTCAAGGTCCTGGAGTGGTCTAGCCAGTCTCCAGATCTCAACCCCATAGAAAATCTTTGGAGGGAGTTGAAAGTCCATGTTGCCCAGCGACAGCCCCAAAACATCACTGCTCTAGAGGAGATCTGCATGGAGGAATGGGCCAAAATACCAGCAACAGTGTGTGAAAACCTTGTGAAGACTTACAGAAAATGTTTGACCTGTGTCATTGCCAACAAAGGGTATATAACATAGTATTGAGAAACTTTTGTTATTGACCAAATACTTATTTTCCACCATAATTTGCAAATAAATTCATTAAAAATCCTACAATGTGATTTTCTGGATTTTGTTTTCTCATTTTGTCTGTCATAGTTGACGTGTACCTATGATGAAAATTACAGGCCTCTCTCATCTTTTTAAGTGGGAGAACTTGCACAATTGGTGGCTGACTAAATACTTTTTTCCCCCACTGTATGTATCCAAATTTAAAGATGAAATTGGAGCAGTGAACAAGTGACTATTGTGCATTTGTTTGTTGTACTCATTTAATTGAAAATGTGTTTATATTTTTGAAACATGAGACATTTTGAGGATCTGATTTAAATTGTTGTGCTTAGAGTTGTGAAAATGTTCCACATACTAAATTCACATCTCTGGCCATTAACAAAACATAATTGAAACTTTAAAAGTTTTTAATGTTTCTGAAAAGACCACAACCCACCCCATCAAAACAAATGATAGTCCCACTAAGCCCAAACCATATGGGATGGCATATCGCTGCAGAATGCTGTGGGAGCCTTGCTGGTTAAGTGTGCCTTGAATTCTAAATAAATCACGTGTCACCAGAAAAGCACCCCCACACCATAACACCTCCTCCTCCATGCTTTACGGTGGGAAATACACATGCGGAGATCATCCGTTCACCCACACCGCGTCTCACAAAGACACGGCGGATAGAACCAAAAATCTCAAATTTGGACTCCAGACCAAAGGACAAGTTTCCAATGGTCTAATGTCCATTGCTCATGTTTCTTGTCCCAAGCAAGTCTCTTCTTCTTATTGATGTCCTTTAGTAGTGGTTTCTTTGCAGCATTTCGACCATGAAGGCCTGATTCACACAGTCTCCTCTGAACAGTTGATGTTGAGATGTGTCTGTTACAAAAACTTTTGATAGGTAGTGTACGTTAAAATCTCCAATCTACACCCTATTCCCTATGTAGTGCACTACTTTTGATCTGGTCAGAACAGGGAACAGGGTGTCATTTGGGACAGTAAGTAATTCCCCTGTGTATGAATTCTCTCTCTATCTTATCTGTCTTCTATATTATGTTCTCCTCTCCTCCTCTCTTCTCTCCTCTATTCACTCTATTCTATCATCCACACCACATGCCAGCTTCAACACAATCCATTTACAAGTTAAAGACACACCTTGGAATAAATAGCAAAGGAAAACTACTACTAGATGTATTTTTTATTTCCCATCACCATAAATCATATTTAATAACTGAACAGTAGCAGACCTAACTTCATCTGTTCCAGACTCTGGGTAGTGGATTAAAAAGACCATAAATCTCCCATGATATTAAAGTACAATTCTGAACATTACTGATATACTGAGTGGCAAGTCAAGATATGTGCTGTTTTTATTGTTTGGTTAATAGCACCACCTGCTGGACAGGTTTAATATTGCTTGACTGAGCAGTATGGGAGAATAAAAGTTGCCAAATCGGAATCCCGGACATCTCCATTCAACATGCTTTTTAGTCTAGGACTAGGCTTCATATGTCATATAGTTTAAGTAGAAAGTAAGTGATACCAGCTTGTAGTGGGCTGACTAGTCCTTGGGAATTGTTATTTTGTTCCTGGACCATTTTCCATGCAGCTCCAGGTGACAGAGAACACATCAATTAGGGCCGAGACTACAAGCTGTTCAATGATACTGAGGAAAATTACATAGAGACAGAGAACCAATTGATAAAACATATAAATGGTTATGAAAGCCAATAATATATACATCAAAAGCATACATCATGATTAATGTGAATATATAAGATTAAAACATTGCACTTAAAAAAATATGAATGCATTACATTTGAATTCATTACATCTTCTGAAGATCAAATCAGTCAAATCATTGTACATAAAACAAAGCAGAATGAATCATCACATCTGGGGACCATCAACACCAGCATGACTAGTATCTATGTGGACCCTACTACAGTTTAACCAGCTCAGCAGTACCAGAGAGATAAAACCCAGGATAGAGGGGCTGAGTGAATGTGGTCTGGACTCTGTGGAGGAGGGTCATTGTGTCAGAGACACTGTAGAAGGACAGAGTACCTGCCTTGTGATCCAGGTACACTCCTACTCTGGAGGACTGAGGGCCTGATACTTTAGTCTCAACATTTTTGTGTCTGAACCAATAACCACCACTAGAGCACTCTAAACTCCAGGACTTGTCATTCTCTCCAAATCCACCATCTGTCCCTGTTCTGCTGATGTCTTTATATGAGACTGCTGTATAAACACACTCCCCACTCCACTCCACCTCCCAGTAACAGCATCCAGACAGACCCTCTCTACACAGAACCTTGTAGTGGTTTGTGAATCTGTCTGGATGGTCAGGATATGGTTGGACTTCGTGTGTATCGGTCACCTTTCTGTTCCCTTCAGACAGAGAGAGGTGTGTGTATGCTGTGTTTGGGTCCAGTGTGAGCTGACAGGAATCTGGGAGAAGAGCAGAGACCAATGAGGGGAGTTAGAACAATAAGTTAAGTCAGATACTGTATCTACCCGGTATTTGATTAGAGCACAGCAGAGATCAAATCAGAGAAATATGAGGAGTCAGATAGATACTCAGTCTTTGATTAGATCTACTATTGCTATATATTTCTAGAGGGATTGTTAGGAGTGTCAGTAAAAAAAGACTGTTAGTTACTTCAGATTAAAGAGACTCACATCGTAAGAACTGTTCTCTGGTCTTGGGATCTGGAGGCAGTACAACATCCACTATATTCACTACAGACACACAAACACATTCACAGAGAGAGGGAATGTTATCATCATACCATATTCCACATGTATATGACTAATAGGGAACTTTCAATGGTCTAAAGTTGATGTTCTTATTATTTTCAACACACCTGTAGTGGAGATCTTGGTCCATTCTTCTTTAAGGAAGTCTTCTAGTTTCTCTTTCAGTTCAGACACAGTCTTACTCACATCTCCAAAGTAGTGAAGAGGATGGACAACGATGCTGGGTAAGTCTGAAGATACACTGATACTGGAGAGAGACTGATAACTCTGGAGAGAGAGAGAGAGAGAGAGAGAGAGAGAGAGAGAGAACGGAACAAATTGTTTGAGAGTTTTAATGTCATATCACATCTATCAAGGCAGTTTAGTTACCTGGAGGAAATGGATGTGATCCTCTGTGTGTGGGAGCTGCTCCAGCTCAGTGCTTCTCTTCCTCAGCTCAGCTATCTCCTGCTCCAGTTGCTCCAGGAGTCCTTCAGCTTGACTCACTTGAGCCTTCTCTTGGGCTCTGATCAGCTCCTTCACCTCAGAGCGCCTTCTCTCAATGGAGCGGATCAGCTCAGTAAAGATCTCATCACTGTCCTCCACTGCTGCCTGTGCAGAGCGCTGTTAAGAGAGAGAGAGAGAGAGAGAGACTGACTTGTCTTACTTTAATGAGCCATCCTCATTACACTAACAACCCCCCTCCTAAAAACACATTGCGTGCCACCACAACCTCCACACAATCACATTATCCAGTACCCAACACCACAGTACAATACACCATCCAGCACCACATTACAACCGTACATCCAACCCCTCCTCTCCAGCCGTACAGACAGCCCCCCTGAGCCCCCATACCTCCTGAAACATCTCCACACTGTTGATCATTTTGTACAACTCAAACTCAACCCTAAGGCGTCAACAGTAATGGCATTACCCTGGCAACACAGAAAAAACATGACAAACAGTCTGTCATTGCAGATAACGGACACCCCTCCCCAACTCCCAGTTCAACCCGAGACAACCAGCTACTGGCTCCATGTAATACCCTCCACTGGAGGACCCCTGACCTTTCCAGCACTGGGTGCTTATAGAGCACCCTCCACCTATACCCTGCCATGCTCTCAGCCCCCACAACCCCCTGCTACTGATGCCCCTTCACTCCCGCTAAGCTCCTGATGTGTCTAACCTTGACACTGAGGGTGTACAGCACCTTACCCCCCACCTCCTCAAACTCCCCCAGGCTCAGAGTGTTAAAAGTCAGTAAGTCCTCCGGACTCTCCTGCCAGTCCCCAATCTCTGCTGTCACTTGCAGTGGTGGAAACGGTGGTGGCCTCTCCTCAGGCTGCTCCAGCCCCCTCCTCACTGGGTCAGGCAGAGCCTCCTGGACCTCCCCCAGTACTCAGCAGCTGCCAGGCCCTCAGTACTGCAGCATAGAAATCAGAGACCCCTGCTGTATTGAGTCTCTCCGGCCGCATGATGAAGAGCTGCTGATGCAGCCCCTAACCACCAGCCCTCCTCAACAGAGCACATGCTGGTTCCCTCCAGCCCACCTCCGTACGGTACAGTATCCTCTGTGCTGCCTTCAGTCAGAACGCTGCCACCCTGCTCTCCAGGTCCACCAGGCCTTGTCCCACCTCCTTGACAAGCAGGTACAGCAACGCCGCCCTCAGCCAGTGATGCCCCAACCAGAAAAAAATTAACTAACTTGCGCTGCAGATCCGCAAGCAGACCACCAGGGGGTTGAGAATGGCTAATTTATGCCATAGGGAGGATGCCGCCAAGTTGTTGATGATCAGCACCCTCCCTCTGTATGACATTTGGGAGAGGAGCCACCTCCACTTCGTCAGCCTCGACAGCACCGCTTGTGACACTCCTTCCCAGTTCTTCCTAACTCACCCCTCCGAGCCCAGATACACCCCAAGCATCTTGAGCCTCTCACAGCCCCACTGCAACCCCCCTGGAAGCTGCGGAGGCGCCCTGTCCCTCCATGCCCCACATAACAGAGCCTCACTCTTGCCCCAGTTTACCTAAGCAGAAGACGCCCCCTCGTACACCCTCAAACTATTAACAGAAGTTACCCACCCATCAGGCTCCCTCATCTCCCCCACAACAGAAGTTACCCACCCATCAGGCTCCCTCATCTCCCCACAACAGAAGTTATCCACCCATCAGACAAACATAAAACAAGGGATTTTCTTGGTTTCCACACTCTGTTTTTCCAACCCCAAAAAGAAAGAGCTGGGAGCATCCATCTCTCCCAACATGTTAAATCTAGCTCTGGGCTTTCCCTACATCCCACCATTGACATAGAGACTCAAACTCCACCTTCTGCTGTCCCCACCTCTCCCAAAAGCCTTGGAAGTTTGAGCAAAAAGAGCCATCTTGTAAGAGCTTTACATGGAATTTCCAACAGGACACCTGCCTGGGCCCTGGTGAAACAGAGAACTGAGCCCTGTACTAGGTGCACACAGATTTATGAAAGCAAAGATAAGGTCATTGATTTTGGCTCTAACCACTAACAACCTACCCTTACACACCTCTTTTGCTACCCCTGCACTAAGATTTGTGCCATGGCTCAGCACCTGCGGCCCCTTCCACCAGACCCCCAATACACTGTGTGTCTCATGCAAAAAAATCTCATGTAAATGTTTTTTCCCCCAGTCTCTGTCACCGTTCATGTTAAGGAAGTCTAACCGTGTAATCTCCATAAGAGGTGGGAGGGAAATCACCACCATCAGAAACCAGTAGAGAAGCCCATAAAGCCGCCATGCCAGAAAAAAACATCAATTTAAGCAGATTCTGAAGACATGCCCTTAACAACCCATGACCCATTTTCTCAGCCTATACCGCTTCCTGGGTGAGAGGACACTAAACCCCTCATTCTTCATCATGTGTTGTACTGACCTTACAAACCTTCCAGGATCAATAAAATAAGACTCCAGCAGAACCTTATTTTTCCCATTTAGTCTCCATCA